>NC_092858.1:70827377-70855489 GCF_032062135.1 Pyxicephalus adspersus | reverse complement strand
TATGCCTTAGAATTTTAGGCCTACAATGTAAAATACATTTCCATGCAAAACAATGTACCACTTTTTGCATAAAAAACAGGGAGAATTAGAGGGGGGGGGGGCTGAAGCATATATTTTTCATTCTTTGTCTTTTGGCTACCAGACCATTTTGGCATGTTTTTTTAACCTTCTGTTTTCACTAAACAATCTTACATAATAAAACCCATGGCACATCTTGTAAAAATGATGATAAAATTATGACAAATAATACTGCAAATAGACACACAAACAGACATGTTATAAATAAATACAGAAAAAAAACAAAAGCTGTTTTGCACCTGCAAGACTTGGCAAGGTATTACTAAAACCTGAGCTATCACCATTGTCACAAAAAAAAAATGAAGATGCAGAAACTAGCTGTGAAACAACCTACATTGCCAAATGAAAGACGGTGATTTCTAAAGACAGACAGTTAGATCCTACCTTTATTTTTCCTTTGACAAAGTTAGCTATGTCATCTTTGTTGTCAAACACTGACAAAGTGTGAAGTAAATTCTGTTCCAACCAGTCCCAGTGCTGTGTGATCTCCTCCATTGTGGCCCCTGGTAAGATAAAACACATGCTTGGTTCCAAGTATTTGCATAGAAGTAAAATATGTACCTTCTCCTATTTTCTCCAATTGGGCCAGATAATTATACAATTGAAAGAGCTTTTATATCTGTTCAGTAAATGTAAGATATAACGGTTTACAAAGTAAGATACACAGAACTGTCCCAAGATGAAAACTGGGAGAACACAAAAGTACATGGTACATGCCATTTAGTCTTTATGTTGTTGGATTGGGGGAATGTTTAAGAGTTTAGCAGAAGCCAACTGAGCAGGACTGACACCATTATGTCGGTCTACAATATAAACTAAAGTTCTCCACTGATACGTCACCTTCTGAATGCAGCCAATGCCTGTATCCCAGCTTTGTGGAAAAAAATCCCCCCCCCCCAACCCTGTAACAATGGTTCACCAGAGTAAAAGACATTGGGTGTATGGAAGACCTAAAAGATTCCCGAGATCACCAAACAGAAAGCTTTGGATGTACTTGATTCCTTTGGAATCAGTTCTGTTTCTTTGTAGAATATGTGTCGTTGACAAAGGAGACCGTTCCACAGCCGCTTAGCCCCTGTTCACATACCGAGTCCAGCTGCTGTACATAAGTATTCAACGCTAGTGTCTACTGCAACTAGAGGGAAACCCCATCCCCTCCCAGCAACCTCAATATCAAGATCAGTAAAGTTTGCTCCCAACCTGTCAATATATTGTTTATTCTGCATTCAACAGGAGCTTTTTCCTTTTTAAAATGCCACACAGACCACGTATTTGGTTAATATGTTGTTAGGTAACTCAGTCGTGAGTTTTATTGTAACTTTTATTGTAACCTTTATACTTCTTTATATTGTAACCTTTATATTTCTGGCAGATGAACAGTATTGCAGATATGTAACTCACAGGTTTCTTTTCATCTGCCCTAACACTTTATATGATACACTTTATTGAGCCATGCATTAGTGAAATTACAGGAAAATATTTTAAACATGTGATCTGAGTGTCTGCAGAAACAATTTTTTCAAGTTATATCAAGCTACATAAAGCCGATGATATCTAAAATCTCTCCAAATTGCAATAAACCCATTCAACAGTTTTTTTCCTATTTGACCTACACGGTACATTTTAATATAATTTCTTTTTTAATTTTTATGAACAGGCTTTCCTAATCTACTTGACATTATTTTTTGGAAGACATCCATGGGCAAAAGACAGTTAGACTATCAGAGGTACTTTTGTCTCTTACAGTATTTATTCCAGACAGCTGGCCAACTGGTTAAGAATTTTCCAAACAGGAAAATCTTGGGACAAAACACAATGAATGTCATATCAATATGAGGGAAAAAAAGTATTTATCAGACATGTCTTGAAATCCTTTTGAGTTGTTTAGGTACATAGAATACTTGAACAAAACATCACTCTAATTTCTTTCAAGTCAGTCAACAAAATATTCAGATAACCAAGCTTATGGCACAGCCATTTGTTATTATGTAATAATGTCGCCATCACCAACATTCCATACCAAGAGTTCAGCAATGGCAGCCCCCACCCTCTAATCATGTCACCCACTTTGAATAGGATATATATACAACCCAGGATTTACCTTTTGTCACCAGGGAAGTACCCAAGCCATAGCCAAACTGGCATCTGCCAAGGGGGGGTCATAAATGCAGAGAGTGAGAGGTTATAGGAACATTAGGATTTCCTAATCCAAGTGTTGAGAGAGCAAACTCAATTGATAATGCGTTGCATTACTGACAGGTGCTAATAAAGCCAAGAGGAAAACTAAAACTGGGGATCAGATTTCTGACAATAGCCAGAGCACCCCATAGCTTTCTCTTTGGCATCTAATTTGAGAAAATGTGGGAGGCGGTAGAAAAAAAAAAAAAGAAAAAAAAAATCACACACACATTTAGGAAGCAAGAAGGCGGCTTTCTCAAGATCCAGGGGGTAGCGTCTGTGAGAGTGTAAAGAGTCATTAAGTGTCTATAATGGTGGGCTTTACAAGATGTTCATTTAACATTAGTACAACATTATACACTAGTTGTTATTATTAAACAGGATTTATATAGCGCCAACATATTACGCAGCGCTGTACATTAAATAGTTATTTGATTTATTTTTATTTTTTTGGTTAATGTACCTATGTTTATCTCCAATATCCAATCATTCTAAAAACAAACCTGGCACTGTTATGATCAAATATGTTAAATGGAAGCCACATGTCTTTATTTTCTGACATTTGTTCCTGTAAAAAAAATGTTATTTAAAATCCTTTAGGCATATCTAAACTGAAGATTTAAAATGTGACCCTTAGCAGTTTACTAGCCCTTAGAGGTCTGCATCAGCTTCATCTTTCTATTTTTTCCTCTTTATTTTTACCTAGTTTAGTTTTTCTCTATTTTTACTGTGCTAAAGTGACACCACTGCCATATTGTGCTTTATCTATGGAAAAGCAATCTTGTCATTGTAAAAGAGAAGTGTATTAGGACTGCAGAACAGGAAGGTCTATTGAGATAACTTGGTAAAGATTGATAAAACACACTATAGCAGGGAAACTGTTTCCCCTCACTACAGGAAGTTACAAGCTCATTCGACCAACAGGTATTTTTTTTGCACTTATGGAACAGATATAACAAAATGCTTTCTATGGTATATTTAACAAACCAAATGGAAACAAATAGAAGTTTAGTGTTAAGCTGCGTACACACGTCAGATTTTTCTCGCCTAATAATCGGCATCGGCCAGATATCGGGCGAGAATCTGGCGTGTGTACAGTCGGCGTCATTCAACGTCCGCGGATCCGTCCTGGCGGATCCACGAACGATGAACGACGACCGATCCTAATGCAAGGGACGGGGGAGAGCGCGCAGCAGGGTGCCGCTCCGTCGTTCTCCCCCTCGTCTTTCCATAGAGCAGAACGGTGCTATATGTACAGCACCGTTTATGCATCGTGTAGTCCTTTGTCGTTGGAAAGGATCGTGAAAGATCCTTTCCAACGACAAAAATTGCACGTGTGTACGCAGCTTTTACATATTTACATATACTTTCAACATGTTGGTATTGTTTTACAAGTGTTTATTCTTGTACATCCTGCTCCTGAGCACATGCACAATTTAGCTGCTTTCAATTCATCTTTCTGGCTATAACTATCACAACGGTTGGTCTTCTCAGCTTTTGACCAAAGGTCCGAGCTGGTGTAATAGTTGGTCACCTATGCTAAACTATGGAAACTAAAAATCTAATTAGAGGCTAACATTTCTTGGTCCTTGGCAAACAGGCAGATAAGAGTGTTTAGTTCCACAATGGTCAAGGCTAAAACAGACAATTTTCTAGGAGTACATAATAAAAAGTAAAACACTGCTAACACTGTAGTTCTGTTAGGCTAACCAGTTCACCACAGAGACAGGATCACTGGAGCAGCAGGGGGCCAATTCATAATTGTGTACTGATAAAAGACCTTTTTTGCTGGTTATGCACATGTATTGTTCAGTTTGTGACAGCTAAAACATTTTGTAGTCTGCTACAGCAGACTATTCATTCTGCAAATTCCAGTTATGTGGTTGTCATACTAAGCAAATGGCTAAAAAAAAAAAAAAAAAACAACATTCATTGCCAAGAATAAGTAAAGCCAAAAGGACTTTTGACTTTCCAGATAGCTTATACTTATTTTGCTTGATGGGACAAAGTATTAACCTATGTTATCAATAAAACAGCCAGATCGCTAGCATTTCACTCCTTAACAAAAACCCTTGTTTACTTAATGCTAATTTTGCTAGACCTGCAGCAGCATACAGCAATGCGCTAAGAATAAAAAGCAGACTATTACTTATACAAACACTACCATTTTGAGGTTGTTTTTGATATTATTACAGTTTTATTATGTAACAATGTTTTATGACTTGTGCAATCACATTTTCCCAGCAATAAATGAGGAACATGAGACTTTGAGCAATCTTCAATATTAGTGAAGGAAGTCATTAGCAAGGAGTCACTGCACAGCAATGTTATTTTCAGTTACCTTAACATCCATGGCCATGCAGGCACACATCACGTTCTAAATTCTGGTTCTGAAACTCACCAATTGCTAGGGCCCAGTACATCTCTGACTCACCACAAGCAATGCTCGAGTAAACTTGGGATCCAGGAACCTGAAGCAATATTCGGAAGGGAGCAACACGGGCATTGGAATCCAGCACAGCATCCAGGGCACCCACCAGACGACCTGTAAAACCAGACAGAAATACATTTTAACATAGGGATACATTTATAAGGATTACAAAGGAATATTACTGTTCAACAGGATAGTATTGCATTTCGGCAGTATGATTAAAAGGTTCAAAAGTGGTCAAAGTAGCATAAATCTAAAACAAAATTAAATGGTGGAGTTTATAAAATGGATAAGAAAGCAATTCTTCATTTTCTGTACAGTTTAGGTAAGGAGTGTATTCAAAATGGAACGGTCAAGTGAAGAGTGTAAAAAAAAAAAAAAAGAGCTATGTAATAAATAATGAAGGAGCAAAGTGCTAATGGTTGTTTACTTAACAGCTCTGCAGTCTATGTGTAGCTATTATAGTTAACTTTCTTTTTTAGGTATGGATACATTAGGCATAGTTAAACTCTTTGATCGTTTATTTTTTGTTGACTGTGTATCATGTGAAAATTTCTTTGGTTTCCTTTGTTTTTCTAACAGAAGTCAGAGGAAACCAGCCAAAGGTAGGGGAATACCTGGAACAGGGTGCCTCATTGGAAGATTTCCCCTTACTTTCCTGGCAGCAATATTCAGGACCAAAAAGGGATGAATCTTCCCTATGTGAACGAAGACAGCAAAATAAATTGGAACGGTCCTAACCTTTCAAAAGCCTATTTAAAACTAACAAAGTAAGTGTTTTTCAGGAAACTTAAGTTGTCATCTGGGGCCCACACTTTCAATGTTTTACCCTAAATTTGACAAGCTATTTGCCTCCTTTTCCCATTACAGCTTATGGAAAATGATTCAGTTCTAACACTTTTCACAAACATGACTAAACAACATCATACTCAGATTGTTCAAAATGAATCTGTACAATTCACATAGTTTCAAATTACAAAGCAATTATTGTGGTGCAACCAAAGCAATCCACTCCAAGGAAATTTAAGTTCAACTACATAAAACAGATAAACACACAGTTAAAAAAACGCATGTGTCTAATGGATTTTGGATTCGGTTCAACAAGTCTTTTAGGACAGGGAGCAAGACAACAGAGCCAGGTTCTGCCCTCCCTTGCCCGCCACCCCTTCATCTTGCAAGCCTGAGAAAAATGAGCCAGCAAATGTGCAAAGATCGGGTGACCTCTGGGCTCCATACTGCCTGGTATAATGGTTCCAGCTGGATAACACTCTGTAGAGAAATTCCAATGTTTTTGCCATCTGTATGTAAATATACATGGAGTTATTTTTAGTTTTTCCAAAACAAGATTAAATGCCTCTATAGATCTGGAGTTCAGATTTTAAACCCTCTATCTTGCTACTAATATAAAAATAGCCTTCCAATTTTTTTTAAAACTGTGGAAAGCACCTAAAGAAGCCACAGAAACAGACAGAGAATTAAGATACAAACCCTCATATATTATACCTACCATCTTCTATCGGGGAAATTATCATAATACATGTATTTTTATTTTATTTGTCAATTTATTTTGAGAACATAAGAGCAAAGAAACGATAGCCCCCACATGCAAAAAACTCTCCCTTAAATAACAACGGAAAAAGGAAAGAAACAGACAAACTTATAATTCAGACTTGTCTGTAAAGTATTGTTATATATCACAAAATAACAAATAATTCATCAAACTTTTTATACTGAGCTTCTCACTCTCACAACCAGAAGTTCATTTGTCTGAATTTATGGTTTGGAAGCTGCATGTAAACTGCACCACACAACTATTTTCAGCTGTGTGTAAATTATACTGAGAGAGCTCTTATAATATACAGTGTAACCTAAGGCAGCCAGCCACATGACAATCCAGTGATGTGTATCTCTATACTGAGATAACACAACAAAATTCAAGGCCCAAGGCTGGAATGTCTTTAATCTTATGAATGGTGCACTCAAAAAACAACAAGGAAAGAAATAGATTTTCCCTAATCACTTCTGTATAATGCAATACTATTTATAAAACAAAACCTGTAGATTTATACAATCAATTAGTAAGCTAGGCATATGCTATGTAATTTAATATTAACTAACAAGATGTGCAAACTGATCTATACTGCACGCCTGGCTGGGATAAAGGAAATCCCTACCAATAACTCCAATGGAACAAAGGAAACCACGTGATAGAATGTCAATAAGATATACACGGGACAGTACATATGCAGAAACTGATACTATTTAGAACTTTTAACTTTAACTTCCTCATTCTAAACATCTGACAAAATATAATGACAGACACTGCCTGCACTTGCTAGAGTTGTGTGTAAATAAATTTCCCCAAGGAGAATAACAAGGACTTGCATAATAAATTCTAAGAAAATGCATGTTATTGTACTTGGGTTGAAGTTATATTAAACCTTGAAGTTTTCACTTTTTTTTTTTTTAAGCAACTCCATGAATTTTCCCTCATTTTGAATGCTAACACCCTACCTTACAAAACTGGAGACACGCACAGTCTTATACAGACTTTTTTTTTAACTTTAGACCAAGGAACAAGCTCAGCAAATACACTAAAGGACCACCTGAGGCAAAAACTGTGCATTAGGAGAATATGAAATTTTGGGAAGTCTCCTTTCGATTCAGCCATCACTCAACGCAATGCCAAATCTATGTTTCGTTTTTTTTTTTTTAAATAAAGGATCATTAAAAATGCATTCTAGTTAAAATATTGATAACTGCTCTGCTTTATGAGTTACTTCAGACATCTATGACAATAATTGTGGTCTTTGATTCAGGAGAATAAAAGTAATTTCTTAAAAGGTCAGTGAAAGATGAAAGGCACAGGGGCTGAGAATGTGCATGGTTGTTCTGGCAGGGTTCCCGGTTTTCTTTATCATAGCTTAATTGGAGGATGGCAATCAATACAGACATTGATATACATCTTTTCTTTTTTTCAAATATATGACAGAGTAGATGAAATGTTGAAAGCTAGAGTTCGCAGGCAAGTGATAAAAGTCACAGGTAACTGAATCACAATATTATGTAAAAATTACCAGGTAAGTACTGGAAGAACAACATTGTACTGAGAAGAAGATATATATATACGGTAGGGTATGTGTATTATAATAGGCAACCATAATGCTGTGAAGGAAAAGAAATAAGCTGCTGTCATTTCAATATATTAGTTTCCCTGTACAATCCTCTCACTAGGCCCAACTCAACTAAAGTATAGAAAAATATTCCAGTACAGGTTCAAACCAAACATTATAAGTGGAGGTAGGCTTTATCATGGTTATGACATTTCAAGTTTCTTTGAACTTTATTTTGGACCTTTTTTTTATATAGACAATACATTTGAAAATAAAATGATGGACATTTGTTCAGAAAGACCAACCAATGTATGTTTCAATATTTACAAACACATATCATATATGTACCTAAAATACCAATACTAACTTGAGTCTTACATGACAAATATTACAAGCAAAAACAGTATCAAAGATGATGAATGAAATCTCAGCAGGGTGAATATGTAGTATTGTTTTACTAGCATTCCATTTGTGTGATTAATTAATTAAATAATGCATTGGATGCTGGAACAAGGTAAATTAAAAGTGATTCATCTTTATCTCCATACTCCAGCACCGTCCTTAGCCTTCTCCCTGATCCGTCGGTGGGAATTGTCTTTCAGAAGATTGATATTCTGTTGTTCTGACCATTACCTGTGAGCTCAGGCCATCACATCACACAGGCTGGGCTTGCAGTGTGTCCTTGAAGGAGCAACACCCAATAACACAGCCACTACTAGGGATCAGCATATAATTCCTGATTCCTACTCCATTTCTTATCAAACCTGAACTACTAACCTCTGTGGGGAAGAGGTCTTGGTATGCAGCTTTAAAAATTAACTACAAGTTTACAAAAATCTATTTTGTTTAAAAATGAGATGTTTTGGGTTTTACTTTACAGGTTAGGGTAAAAGTTTATTCTTGAAGTTATCATGCTTATTGAAACGATTTATTATCATAGTTCTAGGGTCTCCCAATCCCTTGTGGAAGCCCACAGGGGCAAAACACGTCAGGATGAGACTCGTTATGTGACCCTCTGCTTCCATACAAGTTTGTCAACCTCAAATTTATGTTTAGTACCATGTGAATAGATTGAATATTCCATGCCTCTCTACACATTGATTTACTAAATGTACTATTTTAAATACTATATTTGTATTCTAAATAAAGTTTCAATGGTTTTTATATAATACCTACATATCCATGTCTTAAAGCCTGCTTCTTTGTCTTCTTCCCAATTTTTCATTTCTTTGGTTTTACTTTAAATGAAATTATGCATTTATCATAAACAAGCATCTACAAACACTTGCATACCTCATCTCTACACTGACCTATAACACATCCTTAGGACCTATGAATTTGTGACCTAGGTAGTTATTACATTTGTCTTGTAGTATTGAGAATCTAGCTTCAGTTCCTTCAAAGTATATTTTCTACATTTCCCTTAAGTTTCCTTAAAAATAGTAGTTAATAAAAATAATAATATTAAACAGGATTTATATAGTGCCAACATATTACGCAGTGCTTTCTTTTCTTAGTTGTGACTGTCGAGTTCTTCAGCCAGTGAAGTCAGGCCAAACCTCCAACTTGTTCCATGTCAGAAAGAACTAAAGATATGGATCTAAAAAAGGGGCGACTAGCATTTCCAGTAGAGGTTGGCAACGGCCGTATACATATTTCTCTCTGCATAGGTTTTTTCTTTAACCCTACTGCTAATGGACACTGATCAAAACTTTAATTCCGTATGGCACATTAGGAGGCATTTATCAGTGTTTTCATCCAAGGTTCCCACATTATTCTAATGTATGTTTATGCAAAATAAACCTAAAGAATCAGCAGACTTGGAGCTTTTCTTTTGAGTCAAGAACAACTTTTTCTGTGTTCTAGTGAGCAACAGAATATTTTTCTCACATGAACCACACACTTCCTATGAGCAGGATATGATGTAAACCAGGTATAATTACTGCTACCCGGACTAAATGTCCTGTGAAATGGTGGGAATCGTGTTTTTTCATGGTTGACATTACAATGGGACAAAGGGAAAGCAGTAGAATTACAGGGGCAACAAGGAGGAGGTTCTTACTGCATGTTAGGCCAGACTCTACTCATGAACTGGATGGTGCAATTGCAGGAACTCCTCTCTAGAGAGGAGAAAAGGAAAAATTACGTGTAAAGAAAAACCTTAAAGTTGAATAGAGTAGGGGAAGGTTTAAACCACTCTCCATTTTCTTTTTGCCACTTGGAGATATTACTCCCTACTTTGTGTCCCGTAGAGTGAACAGGAAGCAAGAGATCTTTCTAATGGGAGAGATGTTGCATTGTAGACAGCGGCTTATGAACAAATGTCCCCATCAGAATATTTCCATTCTATTGCTTTTTTGGTGCTTTATTTAGGTCTGCCCAATTAGTTACAATGTATTATACTTGTGTTCCTATAGACGTACATTGAAATGTCTTCCAGCAACAACAAAAAGCTTTATTACTGAAGATCTTTGCTAGTTTAGTGTATCCTCTGTTCACTTGGTGTTTCATCCATAGTCCCAATAAAATGACTCATAAAAATTGATTATTGTCCACAGTAACATGCAGATTAAACCTCCCCTGCATAAAATATGACCTTGGATATTCTGGATTTCCACTCTTCACTGCACATTACTGATGTCTATTTTCTCTGCATTTCCTGTCACAGAACGTAGCCAAAAGGCAGTTCTGCATATCATTAGCAAAGCAAAACATGTCACCTTGTCTGCTCGCCATAAAAACATTACTGAAGGTAAGAAAATTCATTCACCAGCAGGAATTCATAGCCTATGAGGCAAAGAAGAAAAAAACCGCATCTGTACCAGAAAAAGAACACAACTAAAAGTCCGCCAGAAAACTAAAAGGAAAGTGAAAAACTTTGGTTCAAGAATAAAAAATGTCCACAGAGGTAAATGCCAGAATTGCCCCCCCTTGAACCCTTGCCATATAATATACGGCTTAGTCTTGATAATAAAGAATTGGATGTGGCAGGCTTCAACAATAAACGTCTTATGTTTACCTTCACTGGGACAAGGAAATATAATTTGGGTTCGGTGTATTAAAGATACAGATTGGGAAGACATTTGAGCTTGTACTGTGAAATTCTCTCAACATTTTGCCTTAGATAATACATAAAAAGTTCCTTTTCTATGGTATCTTACTCTGGCCAGAATTTCTAGATTTGTGCTGACTACTCCTAAATATGCTTCAGCCAATGTGCACAGAATAGCTCCATGTTTAATATATGGTGGTCCTGCTCTAAAGTAGTAAAGTCATAGGTCAAAGTCGGTCTTATCAGATGCTGATCCTAATGTTGAGCTTTAGTGAAATCCCCTGGAAGCTCCACTGACAAAGCAAAATCCTAATGTTGCCAAAAAGTAAATGTCCACAAAAACGTATCAGCTTTATTTCCAGTGATAGTAAACAAACTATTGCTTGTTCCTGGAGAACTCCTTATTTACCTTTCATGCAGCGCTGCAAAGAGTTAACGAATGTCCCACTTTACAATATAGTGGATCAGGCAGGTCATTATAACAGAAAGGGACAGATGATTATTGTGTCTTGATCATGCTGATCACACTTGTGAAATGTGAAAAAGCTGGACGAAGATTATCTCTAGGAAGAAGAAAAGGAAGATGGAGGCACCCTGCGATGGATCACAGATAGGCGAGTTGTGTAGGTTTAGCTCCACTTTAACAGCATCATATTTAATGAGAAGTTAAAATCTATTGTGCTGGACAAATATGCTAAATTCCTTGCAATCCGGTCTCCATGGATTGATTATACCACTCCTAGGCCCGACATACTATTGGTTTAAAGCTACGTACACACTTCCAATTATTATCGTTGGTAAACGAACGACGAACGATCCTGCACGATATCTGCGAACGATCGTATAGCACCGATCCTGTACATACAGATAACGACACGATCGTTCGTAGATATTGTACACATAATAGATGCGATCCTTTGAACGATACAGGAAGTTACGTGCACCACAGGAACGTTCGTTCATCACGCATGCTCAGACCATGGACGATCAATGAACAATCGTACACGCGAACGATGGTCAACGATCGTCGTCCAATCCGATCCGCCGGTCCGGTCGTTCATTTCCAACGACTTTCCTCGTTCGTCGGCGTCGTTGGTTACTTTTTTTACAAACGATTTTTGCCCAATCGATCGTTCGTCGTTCGTTCGTCATTCATTTTGAACGATAAAAATTGGAAGTGTGTACGCAGCTTAAGCCAATGGATACAACTTCCCACACTGGAAATCTGTTCTCCTACCCCTGGCCCCCCCTTACTTCTGTCTCTTTTCTTGTTTTCTATTTAAACTGTTTATTTCAGAGATCCATATCACCCACCTTGGTTAGAGGTAGTTGTTATAATAGGTTTTCACCTCACTAGATCATTATATTGCTACATGATTTATTATCTTGCTATGTGGGAGTTCCTAGAACTGAACTCCACTCCCCCCTCCCCCTCCAGGCAGTAAATCTCAGGGATGACTGTCTTTTCCATACACAATATTGTGCCTACACTGACTTTTACTCCATTCCTGTATTGGTTATATTGACTAGCATATACTTTTTATATACAAGCTTTGTAAATATTTTTTTTTCTTACTTGATCTTCTATTTTTTGTTGCTAGTTTTGCCTTGTTTTTACTTTTGCTTCCTCTTTATTTATTAAAAATTTAGTAAAAGTCATGTAAAAAAACATATATTCTGCAAACCAGAATATCTAAAACAATAATTGCAGAACCTTACATTTTTAGAAAATGGCATATGGGTTGGCATTTAAGTGTGACTGAGCTGCTAAAGAAGTACTAATATTAGATTCTACGGTGGGAATCACATTAATATGTGCATCTCCATTATCAAACCTACACTAGTAAAACCGATGTCCAGAGATCTGCCTGCACCACTGCATTTAAGAACCAATGTGTGAACATGTTATAACAGGCAGTGCTGAACCTCTCACAGACATCCTTGGGCTGCTGCAGGTGAGGAAGCGTAAATCCCAAATGCAACATCACCGCCAGTCTGAGCGTAGCCCCAAGGAAGGCTCAGGATAAGTTTAGCGCATGTAGGCTATGTTTAGTGTACATAGTAAGCAGATATAGACACTTTTCTTGCTTCCTTAAGCCAAACCCAACATTCAGCACAATTTAGCTATGCCCATTTTTAACATGAAAGGCTCTGAACCACCCAACATGTCTTTTATATCCATTAGTGTTCATATTTTTCCGCTTGCAAAGTTGGGATCAATGCTCAATGTATAATTCATCAAAGACAACAACTACCATAAAAACAAAGTCACCTCATTTCAAACAAACGGAGCAAGGGGAAAATTCAATAATATGTGCGTGCACACAAACAGAAACAAAATACATATAAAACAAAAGTATTCTGCTTTACAGGTAACATTCCTTTCCAGCACTTCTGTCTACATATCTCATGCTATGATTAAGGAAAGACAAATACTTCAGGCTGATGTGGGGGATGGAATTCAGAGTAAACCAGCTTATGTTGTACCATAAAACAAAGGCATGATGTCTGCAGCAAAGACAACTCAGTGAAAATTGAAATCTCACCATATTCATAAACTATTTCCACTTTCATTAAACAGCCCTAAAGACAAAAACATGTTTATGGATTCTGAACTGCACCACATGACATCTTCATGCTTTCACAATGAATTATGACTAGTGATGTGACAATAGCAAATGCCCAACAAATTGTTTCACAGCATACAAAATACGAGGCACACTGTATAAAAAGTGACATTCATATTATTGACTTTATTCTGGCACAGTACAGACAACATGTCACTATGGAGCACCTAGCATACTACATGAAGGTATTGAGACAACTTGTATCAGAGGTACGGCGAGGTTATCAATAAGTAGTATGATAATAGCTTCTAATTGGAAATGTCTGCATTTAGCATTAGAAAAGATTTCAAGTTACTGCAAATAAGGAGAACACCATGCACCAAAACCTAAACATCTTCTGAGCAACGGAGCCCCTAAACCAGAGGTGGTAAATTACTAGATTCAGACTGCGTCCATCTCTGACATTATCATCAAATTAGATTTAGTATACTAGTATATTTACCGTAATAAACGAGACAGGTAATATAATGCTTAGTAGTGTTTCTTTTGTCTGGTAGTCATTGTGGTTATGAGTGGTTTGTGCTGGGTGAATAATGGCTGGAAGGGGAACACAATAGCTTTTGGATGATTTGCTGAACTCTTCCTAGCAATTGGAGCTTTTTTTCTGCAATTACTGTTCCTAGAGGTTGTATGGCACCCCGATCTGCATTCTTTGCTGTCAGTTGTATTTGCCCATATTTCACCTGAACTATATATATATCTCTGCAACACACAGTAACATAAGGAGAAATCACTCCTAACTTTACCCTGAACACACCTCTTTCAGGCCAAAGAATCTGGGTGACTTGCTAACAGAAGGAGAAGTCATTTTTGGAGCCAGTGATATAATTAACAAAACAAAGTGAAAGGCTAAAGTGCTGCCATGACAGTACAGGGCAAGACCGGGCACTTGGATCTCCATATAAATGGTGTGCAGCTGCATGCAGTGCCAGTGCTTTCCTCATGGTAAATAAAGGGAGAATGCTCCAGCACTTGTAGTGTTTCTGCAGACTGCAAACCCAATTTGAAAGATCCAGTGTTATGCTACGTATGATGAACATCTCCTATTGCTGGGGATGTGGAGATTCTTTACTCCAAGGCTATTCTGACACAAACTGTGCGCATACTGCTATTCCAAGTTGGAACTCTGCACCAGATTCTTCTCTCTCTAGAAGAACCCAGTCACCACTTTCAGATATATATGGCTGTGATTTTTATAAAACAATATCAATTAAATTAAGTTTTAAATCAATTAAGTTTTAAATGAATCACGCTGCTATTTGTTGCTAAGTATTCAGTTGGACTTTCTGGGCTTTTTTGCCACGTACACCACCGCATAGTATTATTGTAAATCAGCATACATCACACCAGACAGTACCTCAACATTTTAAACATAAGGAACCCCTGAAGTAACTTTCAGGTGTCAGGAAATCCCAGCTATAATTTTTTTTCTCGAATTTCGCGATCCGTGCTAAAACACACCCCGTGTACGGTAGAAAAGTGAAGGTGCAAAAACACCACACAAAAAACGTGCACTGGGGTACTATTTGGTAAACCCTCCTCTAAAGAGGAAGGGCCACCCTTTTCTCCAGACCCTCCGAAGCCAAGCTCAAGACGAGGGCTGGATACTGAGCCCATCCAACCGAAGCTGGAATGGACACACATGCCCCCCCTGACCGAAGTCAGAGAGGGGCCTTTTCTCTCTGGGACCGCATAAGCAGGTCCCACCAGATACTCAGCTGGGAGCTCTCCCGAAGAGAGACTCGCCTGAGAGAGAGCGCCTGGTTTTTAGGCCAAGGCACTCTCCAAGACGTAAGAGCTAGCCCATAAGGGAATAGCACCCTCCATCAAAAAAGTGGCAGACAAATACCACACCAGTGACTGTGACAACATAAAAAACATTTAAATAATAATGTGCACTGTGCATAACGCACAATCCCGGCTATATTTACTAAATCCACAGCTCACAGTATATTAGTGTGGTGGTCAGTGGGAAGAACTCCTCTTACATTGCTGATCATTGGGAAGAATGTCTCCCTTATGGAGAGCCAAAAATAAAGGAGCAAATTGGTTATAAAACCCACAGCAATCTCTGGAGGAACCCTGGCTGAGAATACACCTCTATACATTATAATAGAAATTCCACACACATTGCCCAATATATGCAAAAAAAACTGCTGTTTTGAAAATCAGAAGAGTCCCTATTGCAGTCTATTGGTGGGTATTATTATTTTTATTAAACAGCGCCCACATATTACGCAGCGCTGTACAATAAATAGGGGTAGCAAATGACAGACAAATACAGTGACACAGGAGGAGGAGAGGATCTTGCCCTGAAGAGCTTACAATCTAGGAGGTTTATTGGTGCTGACCATACTTGTATGTACTGTATGTGTATAGTAAGCTCATGAAAGCCTTTTCCTGGCCTGGGATCCCAATCAGCCTATATGGAAATGTATCGCACATGCACCCAAGTACACAGACATACCTGACCCGATACAGGATGGGACTACAACCTGACTGAACAATCTCCTATTCCCTACCCACAGATGTATGGTGCGGGGGACTCTTTGGTTGGCTACAAATTGGATATATTTGTGGACCCAGATTTAGGCGAGTCAGATAAGTCTGCACAGACTGTCATGTGTATGGCCGGCTTAAGATCTGGCAATCTGCAGGGCACAGCGATCACCCTGGTGGCATTGCCCAGCAAGGGGCATCAGTCCATAGCCTTGGGATAGTATAGCCTATTGTGTCAGTCTAAGGCTGCACTGACATGTAAATATAATATATATATATATATATATATATAATAGATTGCTTATACATATAATAATATAAATAAATCTTAGATGAGGGGACAGGTGTTATAGCATACAATAATACACAGGGGTGTGTGCAGTAGTGGGAGTTGTAGGTGACACCCCAGCACAGTAATGTACAGTAAGTATGTACGGTAAGTACACACCTGTGCCATAGAGGGGGTGGAGCAGTGTGAACTTACCTGTGTCAGGTATTCTCCTCACATCAGTGTGTATGGGAGGACATTGGATGAGCTCTTCTCAGTGTACACGTAGGTATGACTGTCCCGTCCCCAGTGTATGGGAATAGGGGCAGTGTGTACAGTTGTTTGGGACACCTTGGCCCCGTACATGACCCGGGGGAGGGTTGAAGTCGGACTTACCGGTGAACTTGGCCGCGCTGTCCCCATGTCCGCGGCGTCTCTGCAGGATGAAGTATTGGTTGGAGCTGTGTGTGACCCACAGGCGCAGCGCGTTCTTCAGCAGAACCTCCTCAGGCTTCAGCCACATCGTGCCGGCCCGTGTCACTGCCGCCTCATGCCCGGACACTCACACGGGCGCCCGGCTCACACACAATAGCAGACGGGGCTCCGGACTGTGAGGGAAGCCGCACCGATTGGCTGCTGCCTGTTCCTCGGAGCCTGCACGGACCAATAAGACGCGCTGCTGCCTACAGAGTGCAATCCAAGTCAAACAGATCGGAGGCAGGGTTGTGACTGCTATGGGCAGCTCAGTGGTGAGCACACATCTCTCCCCGGGGTAAGTATCACCAGGCTCCGGGGGACTGACAGCAGTCTGTCATTCCTTTGTGCTCACCCAACCCGCTCTCCTATTACCTGCAGCCATCCCTAGCCTGCATGCGCGGCCCCGATATTTAGAGCACATACTGCGCCTGTGCGCGCCACACTCCCGAGCAGACAGGCCGGTCACGTGTCAGGGATCACCGTCAGCCTGACGTAAGACATTTGTTGTGGATGGACGGACCCTGTAGCTTCATGTTTGGAGGCAATGATTCCACTCATTAAAATACTCCACATAAAATGGTTTCACTTATTCCTATGGTATATGCTTTAGTCTAAATGACTAAGTGTATTGGCTTAATAAAGGGACCATGGCCTACGTTTTCCATCATTTTGCTGTTGGGTTTTTATTTATGTAATGTTGTAATTGTTTCTCTTCCAATTTAGCAGGTGATGGATGTTTATGGGGAATACAATCCCATGCAGCTGAGAGGAGAAGCATCCTAATATGCCTTATAAAACCTTTCTGTAAATGACATCAGATGACACAAATCGGCAGCTATGGTTTTTAGGGCAAACACAGCAATTGCTGAGGAAGAAGAAATGGGGGCCTACGCCTTATATTTACCCAGAGCCCCATTTTGTTTAAAATCCCTGAAGGTCAGCAAGTTTCTCTGCACACCAGATATATGAATAAAATGTACGAGGTATGAGAAAATAAATCTCACTTTTCCCCCATGTCATCATTCACTGCCACTTTCACCATATTTCAGCATTTCATGTTTCACCGTTACATTTACTAAAAGCCATATATTACTTCCAGTTTCACTGTACCTTAGCATGTGACACTGACTTTCACCGTGTACTAGCATGTCATATTTCACCACCGCTTTCACCGTGTACTAGCATGTTATATTTCACCATCGCTTTCACCATGTACTAGCATGTCATATTTCACCATCGCTTTCACCATGTACCAGCACGTCAAATGTCACCATCGCTTTCACCCTGTACCAGCACGTCATATTACACCATCGCTTTCACTTTCATTTTATGGGTACTTTTACTGTGTCCCAATATTTCACCATCTCCCTCACCATATCCCAGCATGCCATACTTTGCCACCTTCTTTACCATTTACCAGAATATCATATTCACATTCAGTTTCACTTTTGTCACTTTCACCATATTCTGGAATGTCATACTTCTGTCTATTTCACCATGTCTCAGCTTGTCTTATGCACCAATGATGCTATATATCAGGGGTGTCAAACTCTGGCTCGGGGGCAAATTCTGGCCTCCAACGTCCTTTTTTTTTGGGCCCCCAAAAGAATCCTAAATACCGTGTTTCCCCGATGATAAGGCAGGGCCATCAAATAAGACAGCCCCCCCTTTTTAGGTAAAAATGAAAAATAAGCCCCCCCCACAAATAAGCCACCCACCGATTACTTACCAGAATCGCGTGGTGCGGTGGGTGACTCCGTGTGTGGTTCCTCCGTGCGTCCTCTTCATGAAGAGGAAGTTTTGTTTCCATATAAAAAGGGTTTATATCTATTGAGAAGGAAAAATGTCCTCAATTTTTTCAATAAATTTCAAGGCTGGCCTGCAACTTTGTCCAAGTTTTTAATTTTGGCCCTCTGTATATTTGAGTTTGACACTCCTGCTATATATTAATGGGGGCGCCTAACTTCACAATCCAAGATCTCTCCCCTGTCCTCCCTAAAGTTACTGTGACGGCCTCCCTTTATTTTTTGGAAAGCTCTAGAACCATGTGCACTTACGCCAGTGATTTTCCCCCACACCAGGAAAGCTTGATACCATAAAGAATGGCAAATCTTATGGAGGGTACACCGGATTATATTTCCTTCCCTTTTCCATGCATCTTTTTCATTCATATTCCATCCACACAATGGAACATAAAAGTGATGACAGAGTTTCCTCTGGCCTTCAAGTGGTCCAAAAACTCCTAGAGACTCACATTTTAAAGACAGCCCCAGAACTAACTTATCCCATCATGTCGACCACCTACCTCAACAGCCATCATCTTCCACTTTCCGGTAACCTCAAGCAGGACTTCTCTATTGACATCTGAAAATCAAAATAACTCTGATGGCCTTCTCAAAATTTACGGGAAGCCTCAAACACCCCTTTTTCATGCTATAAGAACTTTCATCTGCCCTTCAGGAGCCCAAACCACTCTAATTTACTTCCTACGCTCTGGCTGAATGTTGAGAACCACCCTTCTTCCCAACAGGAATGTAAAATATGGAGGGGATGCCAAATTTCCCCTCTCTTGCAAAAGTACCTTACCTCAGCCTTACAGCCAGGTCTAAGAGCTTCTCATCACTTCTAAAGAAGACTCAGAATGGCCTTCATTGTTCCTTGGAAACCCCCTTACACCAGGGATTCAAATATCATATATGAGCTGCAAAATTTTATAGCCTCCTCTTCTCATGTTATACAACTTCCCCTATGTCCACCAGAAGCCTCCAATACTCCCTCTCCTTATCTTTAATCAACAGCTTCAGAACCACACGTTCTACATAAAGATAAAATAGAGATAAAATACTGTGTATCACAGACAAGATGCCAAACTTTTTACATGCATGATTATACACATACACAAAGTACACACTTTTGCAATGAAAACTTAACAAACAGTACCCTCTAATGCTTAGTGATGTATATGCCCAGAGGGCAGTAGGGAAACCCGGTAGTTTGGGAAGAGTAGTATTTTGCATCCTTAATTGAGAAGGGTGCCTGGGGTGTGAAGATTTTTTGGATCATTTACCTGATGTCTGGGGAAACTGTTGGAGTACTTTATAACTCTGGACAACAGAAGGAGTAAATAAAGGTGGGTTTTGACATATGGTAACACCTTAATAATGGTTGCAGGGGCTTAACAGTCTAATTATTATTACACAATATTTATATTGCACTGACATAATATGCAGCGCTGTACAAAGTCCCATAGTCATGTCACTAATCGTCCCTCAAAGGGGCTCACAATCTAATGCCCCAACCATAGTCATATGTTTTTAATTTTTTTTTTGTTTTGTTTTTAGGGTCAATTTTGGGGGACTATGTTCCTGCTAAAAATTTTGGATACCTGGTTTGGAGGTCCATTAGGGTAGGTAAAGGTGCTTCTGAGCTTTTCTCTGATGTGTGGGGATGCCCTTGAAAGGGTAAGCTGGACATTTTAGCATCTCTTCCAAGATAATTGCCATTCCTGCTGTTGGGGGCCTTGGGTGTATAGGGGTAGTTCTGTAATTTTCCATGATGTGGGGTAGATCAGAAGGGTATGTTGGTACATGATGAAAGTTTTATCATTTTATGTTTGTTTTTTATAAATATATTTACATATATGTGGTATGCAGAGACTAGAAATAAAATGTAAGGTTTGCTTCTGGAAAAGTAAAGAACAGCATGTAATATTTTACACTAATAAAGATTGCTGCTGATAAGGATGAAGAACAAATAGTCACTTTATATAAAAGAGAATAAAATACCATAATAGCCAATATAGGTAATAAATTCTGTTAATAAACAAAAATGTCATTCAGTAATGATTGGCGCTAAATAAAAAAAATGATGGGTTTGTTTATAAAGCAGCGAATCTGACATTCACTGAAACATTCCCTAATGGAGAATCAATTACTGCTATTAAAACACATGAACCTGGAAGATTCCCCAACAGGGAATGTTTCAGTAAATGTCTGATTGGCTGCTTTATAAATACACCCCCAAATGTCAATGTAATAAATGTCACATGCTTAGTATTCTTTTTAAGTTAGTGTAATAATTTTACACCTAGGAAGCGTATTACAGCAGACACATTATTAACTGTCAGTGCAATTCAATAAATAAGGGTAGGTGTATTATGTTGCAGAACATTACACATGTGCATTCCTACACATTATGCCACATGTTAACACGCATTGAGCTCACACAAAATGGGACATGTAGTATTGTTACATTCATGAGTATGACTATGTTGTATGGCAAAATGTTCCAAAAAGGACCATGAATACTGGCCAGGTGGCAAAACTTTTACAAACTTTTTGCAACACTAAGAGCTCTATTTATAAAACAGGGAATCTGATATTCCCTTAAACATTCCCTGGTGGAAATGATATCCTGCTATTCCACATAGACCTGGAAGACCCACAAGTGAATGTATGATTTCCTGTTTTATAAATAGAACCCTAAAGTTTGCTAATTTGTCTGTCTCTTTTTCCCTACACAAAATTCACCTTAACTTTTTTCACATTGTTTTCTGTAACAAAAATGTGGGAATCATGAGAAAGTTTATTCATGCCTTTTCTATTTAAATGCAATGTGTATATTTTGGGTGCCTACATTTATAAATCAACTCCCCTATTATCTTTTTTTTGAACTGATGTATAGCTCATAGCTCATCTTTGTACTATTTAACTTCAAAAAGTGTTATATTATACTAAACTTTATATTTACCCTTCAGTTATTATTGTATTGTTTTCATGAGGGGGTAAAAAGACAAGAAATGGTGGAAAAACGTAAGGCAATTACAATTTAGTGTAGCCAGTTTTGTTTTGCATATTAATTGGCCCAATAAATACAGGGGTGTCTCTTTCTCTGCTCAGGTGAGAGTTATGTACATGGACATTTTTACAGTCTTTGCAAAACAACTAACTCTACACATATATTACAGGGTGCGCGCATGCGCAGTTGAACAATCTGTGCCCTGGATTACAGGAGCGCGCACGTAAGAGGTTTGGCTAGACTTCCACTTACGTTACTGCCGGCAATACCTCTGAACAAAACAAACTTTATTGACATAGACACTGGCTAGTAGGCTACAACTGTACCGCCGTCTATTACTATTGCAGGTCCCATGAAAGAAGAGGCGGGCTAGCGGTGCGAGTTGTATTGGTTCGGTATACACCGGCCTCACGATGAGTCTCGGCGGCAAGGAGCTGTCCAACCTCCTGGGCATTCTGACGGAGGAGGCCTGCAGCAACACGTTCGAGGGCCTGTCCACTGCCTTCCACCACTACTTCACCAAGGCTGACCATTTCCGGGTGGGCTCGGTGCTGGTGATGCTGCTGCAGCAGCCGGATCTTCTGCCCACCTCCCCGCAGAGGCTTACCGCCCTCTACCTGCTATGGGAGATGTACCGCACCGAGCCCCTCGCCGCAAACCCCTTTGCCGCCATCTTCGCCCATCTGCTGAACCCCCCGGCCGGGGAGGAGGCCGAGAGGCTGCTATCAGGTGAGGGCACGGCCAGCTCCCTGTTACCCCTTGGCCTGCTGGGGGCGCTGGTTACACTTTATTGCCCCTCCTTATACCCCAACATGCCTGGGTGCTGAGCTTTGCATTGTGGGAAGGGAAGCCTCCAATGGCTGTCATTGGTGAGCCCAGCTCTGGCAATATTGGTGGACATAGAATAGGAGCATCAAGGGAACCTGTCATTTATCTCCTAATATGTGAAGTGACAGGTCGACGTTAGGTGTATATGAAGCAGAAAAGTGTTTCCATGTTTTGGATAGAGGGAGGAAAGGGAAAATGTTTATTGTTTTGCTGTCATGTTCTAGAGCGGAGATTTCCAGTTTACAAAGACCATCAGGAAGCGAGAGGAAATCTCCCCAAAGGGAGGTGGTCATACAATTAGCTAATTCCTTCCTCTGTTACAACTGTAAATGTTTGCATTTCCTATTGTGTCCCAGTGATAAGTCGTTGTACAATCTGGAGTTGCAAACAGCAATCAGAGCTTTTAAAGAATATACCTCATCAAGGGGTAGATTGGATTGTCATCTAATGTTCTTAAACCATCATCCCATGGAGGTGGCGTGACAAGACCAGAGAGAAAATAGTAAAAATTGTCCTTATATTGGTGTGCCTGTTCATATCCCCTCCTTGACCCTAATAGTAATATGGAGGCTTTAGTCCTGAAACAAGTATGGGCATCACAATGTCTAAATGTTTTGTTTGATCCAAGTCAGTGAAAGACGAAAGATCAACTTTAGCCAACTAAAATGTTTAGAAAGGCTTTAGTAATTGCATCTTTCATGTTTCTTCAAAATGCCGTTTTAGAAAAACATGGTCTTGTAAAAACAATGATTACTGGTTACATTTCAGCAAAGTGGATCTGTACTACTGACAATAATAGACTGCTGATTTGGGGAGCTTATAGTTGCTCAAGTCGGGGATGCCAATGATAATGGATCCCATCATCAGAGCAACATAGTGATGCTTTGAAGATCGGACCCCGCGTAGCTTAAAAATGTTAACATTAACTGTCACTTGTTATTGTTTAGCTGTCACAATAAATAGGGAGATACAGTACAGAGATAATCTAACAAGATTGCTAGTCCTTTCCTTATATCTTTTTTTTCCCTGTGTTTTCAAGATAGTTGAACCAACTGTGCTGCAATGTACACGCAAATTCCTTCTTCCTACACTAACCTAAACCCTGCCTCCCTCTCTACAGTTCAGTGGTGCCACAGTACTGAGATCCAACTCCTGTGGGGCTTTTTCACTTTATAGGGTAACAGCCCATACAAGCCAGTGAGCTGCAGAGAGGGACTTGTGGTAGAGGAATGTAAAGAAACACTGAACTGTGGTCCTTCAGATTTCCGTAGGATTGGTTAATGTAAGGGGATGGAGGGGAATCAGTCACATTGTGGGATAGTACACTGCTCTTTTAAATAATCAGAATAGTGTATTATTATTCATCTGTTGTACTGTTGGTTAGTGATTTATTAACAGCATATGTGTGTATGTATGTATATATATATATATGTGTGTATATTATATTTATCCTTTTTAGGATTTTTCAATTTTAACACTCTTTATTCTATATTTACTGCATATGATTAAATATTGAAAATGTTTTCATCTGCAGGTTTTTTGCCACCAATTACACCACCTGAAAAATTCTTCCTTTCTCAGTTGATGTTGGCACCACCTAGAGAATTATTTAAAAAGACTCCAAGACAGATAGCTGTCATGGATGTGACAAATTTGGCACAGCCAGTAGACATAAGTGGACTTCAGTTGGCTCTAGCAGGTAAGCGGCATCTCCCACTCTTAGTATTGTGATATACAAGAAAGAGAATTAAAAATAATAATACAACACAAGTTATACAACAAACATAAACATTCTTAATAAATGGTATTATCTAAAAAAGGGTAAACCAATCATAGAAAAATAATTAAAGTGAGCCTGTACTTTGCCTGATAATGCTTTTTGTGTTTTAGAGCGGCAGTCTGAACTTCCAACTCAGAGCAAGGCCAGTTTCCCAAGCATCCTAAGTGATCCCGATCCAGACTCCTCCAATTCTGGTTTTGACAGTTCCGTTGCTTCTCAGATTACAGAAGCTTTGGTCAGTGGTCCAAAGCCACCAATTGAAAGTAAATAACTTTGTTTTCTCCTATCAGATTGTCAGGTTTTGTGGTGCAATTCCAAGCTTTTAGACATTATTGTGTGGTCACACAATGATTACTTTTGTTAGGTAAATTATATGCAGATTGTTAAGGATCTCACTGTACCTCATTCTTTTCAAGGTCACTTCCGTCCAGAGTTCATACGCCCCCCTCCTCCCCTACATATCTGTGATGATGAGCTTGCTTGGTTAAATCCCATTGAACCCGATCATGCTATTAAATGGGACAAAACAATGTGTGTGAAGAACAGTACTGGTGTGGAAATTAAGCGCATTATGTCCAAGGCATTCAAAAGTCCACTGTCCTCTCCTCAGCAGACACAGGTATTTTTTCCTTTATTTATGAATAGTATTTTTATGTAAATATCTAATAAAGTGGTTGCTGATTTGTTTTTCCTTTACAGTACTGTAGCTTGACATATGTAGCTTTTGGCTCTGAAATTCCTGTTGGTCTAACAAAGTAAATTTGCTCAGCAGCTAGTTAAAACATAGGTTGATCCTTTTTCAGCTTTGCCTACCTTCGATAATATGGAACTAACACAGAGATTTTCACCACTACTGCTGTACTTTTTCACATTTTAATAATTCATGTATTTAATAGATATCTTCTGATAGTTGCTGGAAAAGGTTTTAGATTTAACATTTTAAACAAAATTTGGGAAAAGGAGAAATTTTGGATTTAGGCAGACCAAATCTGTCAGGTGTCATCCAGACTTGTGAATCCCTTCTGCCCTAAGAAGGCTCCAGTGCACTATGCAATGATTCAGTTAGATCAGCCTTTCTCAAACTTTTTAACATGGGGGAACCCCTGGCAATAATATTATGCATAGCTCACAGTACATTGGTGTGGTGGTCATGAGAAGAGTGCTTCTCACAATGCTGGTCAGTGGAAATAATGTTAAAGATAGCCAAGAGGATCATTGCTGTCAGTGGCAGCTGACCTGAGAGGTGCCTATGTAATCCTTATATATTTATATTTTGGTGGATGGTAATTTACTAGACAGAAATGCCTGCAGTCTTTAATACTTTGCCATTAGAAATATATTTTTATGCCAAAATCCTGCAAATCTGTTTTGGCTTAAACACTGTATCTGTCTGTTAGCGAAGATCACCTTTATTTATTTCTTTCTTTTACAATGGTATTTTTAGGCATATTTGTTTATTTAAATTGATTCTTCTACCCCTCAGCTACTTGGAGAGTTAGAAAAAGACCCCAAGCTGGTTTATCACATTGGCCTCACTCCTGCTAAGCTTCCAGACCTGGTAGAAAACAATCCCCTGGTTGCAATCGAAATGTTGCTCAAGCTGATGCAGTCAAGTCAGATCACAGAGTATTTCTCTGTTCTGGTCAATATGGACATGTCACTACATTCAATGGAAGTAGTTAATCGGTGAGTTGTGTCAGCACTTTGTTTCATTTTGTGGCTGCTAAGTGGACTTCTTTCTGTAAAATTCTTCACAATATGTAACTCATATTGTTACATGTAAAGGCTTCCAAAAGACCATGCTGACCTAGCACCTGAAAACAAGCAGCTTGCAGGTTGGCAAGGCAAGTTATGTTAACAGATGAACATCTATTCTTTTAGTTTTTACATAAATCTCTCTTGAGAAAATTGTGTGTTCTAATAATGCTAGTTGTCTGGCTGTGTGGTACATTGAAATATCAGAAAGTTTAAGTCAAGAGAAATGTTTGGGTCAGGATAAGATCCTTATGATGCCACATCCCTAATAAAGCATATACAAAGAAATATGTGAAAAAACACAAAAGGTGTGACTTTAACAACATCCATGTTTGAAGATTTTTTTTTTTCAAAGTATTAAATGCCAGCAAAGTTTTATTTAGACCATACAAAGTTTGTTTGGTCATTAGTACAGTTCTGTTTAAACAGGTCTTTTTTTTTTAATTTGAAAAAAATTCTTTGCATTTGGATGCTGTTAAATTCCCACATTTTGTGTGTTTTCACACGTCTTTGTATATAAGAAAGTTTTCTTTGTAGTGTAGTCCCAACATAACTGGTCTTACACTATGTTTTTGCTCTGTTTATCATCCCAATGTTTTAGGATGATGATGTCTTTCTTAATGCAATTCTATTTCTTTGGTTTTATTTTGCAGGCTAACAACTGCCGTTGATCTTCCTCCTGAATTTATTCATCTTTATATATCAAATTGCATATCCACCTGTGAGCAAATAAAGGATAAATACATGCAGGTAGTAGTTTATATGAATATAGGGCATACTACAAACACTATGCATGGGGATACAAAGAACAAGTTGTTTTAGGTTTTAACCCTTTCCCAAACTTTAAAAGACTGTTCATGTAGAAATACCTAAGTGAAAAAGTTATTACTGTTGTTCTTAAGGTTTATTTAGCCTGTGTTTTTTTTGTCTTTGCAGAATCGCTTGGTCAGACTGGTTTGCGTTTTTCTACAGTCTTTAATTAGAAACAAAATTATCAACGTCCAGGACTTGTTTATAGAGGTGCAGGCATTCTGCATAGAGTTCAGCAGAATACGAGAAGCAGCTGGCCTTTTCCGACTTCTGAAAACTTTGGATACCGGAGAAAATCCACAAGAAGCCAAACCTGCAAAATAGGGGAGTGGCATGCAACCCAAGGACTTTTGTTTTGTACATAATGGCTTTTTTGTTTTGTAATATAGAAGCATAATGTGACTCACCTATACTACCAGCATATTCATTTATTTCTTAGCTCGGTTCCAACCATTGGGTACCAGTAGGTTGTTGATCTGATTTTGTTCCTCACCTGTACAAATTAACTTATTGCAAGAATATTATCTGTGGAGATAATTCTGCCTTTGGATGGTTTTTACAAGGTATTTCCATGTGCATTTTGTAAATGTGCTTCAGTGTGGCATTCATAAACAAATAAAACAGGCCTGTTCTGTGAAAGGTAATGCTTGCGAACTTAATAATCCACCTGTAAAACTAAGCTGTTTTATATAGCAGCTTCTTTATTAATAAAAAAGAAAAACAACTTCTGGTTTCCTTGTCTACAGCGTTTGTGCTTTCAATTCATTTGTACTTTTGCTGTGGTCATGCAACTTCTAATCTATATTGCTAATATTTTTTCGAAGAGCACGTGCTAGTTAGGCTGCGTACAGACATTAAACTTTTGTCGCTGGAAAGGATCTTTCACAATCCTTTCCAATGACAAAAGACTGAAAGCTGCATGAATAGGTGCGGTACATACAGCACCATTCCGCTCTATGGAGGGGGGGGGGGGTTTGAAAGAGCAAGGAGCAACTTGCTGCACTCTCTCCCCTTCACTTGTATTGCCGTCATTCATTGATCTACCAGCACTTATCCTCCAGGCCATTTTACATGTCAGATTCTTGTCCCATACCAGCCCAATGTAGCCTTAATCATAAAGATGGCAGATTCTCCAAGAATTTACAGTATTTACTGTGATTCATCCCTTATAAAATTCAGCTAGCAAAACCCCCATTATGTATTCTCCATTAATAACTCTGAAATTGGGGAGATCTGGTCATGTGACTTTGACAGGTCCCATGGCTGGACTTTCCTTGTGGCCTTTTCTTCAGTTCTAGTCTGGTCTGCACAGTCCCAAAGTCAGCACATCTGTAAAGTATATTGCTTTACCTTTATACAGTGAGAGCCTAAATGAACAGCACATCCATCTTCCTTTCACTTTTTCAGTAGGGTGTAAAT
>NC_092858.1:70798918-70826663 GCF_032062135.1 Pyxicephalus adspersus | reverse complement strand
TGGAAAGTGAAAAATGGTTGTGATCTCTTACAAGGAACTAATGTGACTGTCTCCTGGCCCTTTTACTGTCACCACCATAACAGAGCAAGCATACAGCACATAAATGTATGTTTTGTGGGGCTACCCCCCCCCCATGTCTATTCACTATTAAGCCTTTTGGCTGTATGTTATATAGGATAAACTTAATACTCTTTCCACTCACTCTTTTTTTCAGAGATTATTTGCAACCACCCCCCATAAAAAAAAATAAAAATATCTTAAAACCCCAAACACAGGTGGGGTAGGGTTAGGTTTTCCTCACCCACTCCGTGGGAAGATGGGAGCTATAAATTTTGGACGGTCATAGTGGACTCAAAGGAAAGCAATCACTTGATTAGTCATTTTACATTGTTGCAGTGGCTGCAGGCATGTTGTGATTTGTTTCTTGAATAACTGTAAAATTAGCTGTATTCATAAAGAGTTTCATCACTTCCTAAGCATGTTTAATAAAATGACTAATAGTGGAACCTGCCCTGGGTGATGACAAGCTAATAAAGTCAGTGCTTTGGAATGGAGAATAGGTTGTACTGGCCTGCAATATTTCCTTAATTAAAGATCACATCATAGTGCCTAGACTTACTAGCCATTTTGAACCCTGGAATATTATAGAAAATGTTTGGGAATTTTTTATGTGGGTATTGCCAGGGATCACATAACATATCTATACAATGGTTAACTGGTACGGTGGGTGAGCTGCTGTGTTGCTAAAACACTATAAACATTATTTACGCTATGCATGTGACCATTTGTCAGCTAAAATAACTAAATGTGTAATTGGTGATGGACTATCACTACCCCCATGGAGATCAACAAACATGCAGCATGAAGCAGAATAGACCGTTAAGTATTTGTGGTGCTAAAAATCCCAAACCGGTAACTTGGTTAAAACATGCCTGTAACACTGCACATTTTCCTAATGAAAAACAGACTGTTCACATTCTTGCACTGCTGGTACACAGAAGTGCTACTCAAGATAAAAGACAACGCACCACACAGCAATATATGCATTTTACAGTTTTAACACAATGCACAGTTGTAAGTGGGCCTTTACTTCTCTCTGCAATACTCACTTGCAGGGAAATCTTAGGAGACACTTGAAGCATACACACACATATTGATCCCTTCTTCTTTCTTCTATATGCAAAAATGCTGGACCGTGAGTAGCCAAGTATCAGGTCAGAGATTTTCTGTGTACTCACCATATCAGGAAAAACAGAAACATCTTACCAGGGGGGCTACACAGGGACATGCCTGGATGAATAGATGTAAAGGATGAAAATTCATTGTAACCAAGGGTGCCCACTGAGAGAAAATAATGACACTATTCCTGGAGTAACAACCACAAACAGACTTCAGTAGGGACTAAAGCATTAAATATTTTCAATGAGGAGAGGTGTGTAAATCTTAAATAAGTTATACAGATACACACTTCCGTTTTATTATAACCAATAAAAAGGCTTTAATTCCTTCTATGTATATACTCAGCACATTACATAATGCTAGAATTATGTTATTTGCCCTAAATGTAAACAAAAAAGGAAAAACAAAAAAACAATCAGCAGCCTTTGGTCAGACTAACGGGCATATTTATAAAGACATTCACTATATGATCACCCTAGTTATAAAAACACTAGAATAGGAATCTGGCTTTAAAAAAACCTGCAGTGAGAAAATTTGGTGGCTGCTTTGCCCACACCTCCCAATGGTTCAATGGTTTGAGACATGAATAAAAAACGCAGGTCAGCTTTTTTGAGTTTAATATAACCCTCTTATTGGTGTACTTGTCCAGTGTCTCGTGGTACTGATGTCAGAAAGACAGGCTAGAACTCTTAGGTTACTTAGTACAGGTTTCCTGTAAGGGTTCTGAAGTTGCCCGGTTCTCTTTTACTTATGTCACCAGGTCTTTTCCAGGCTACCAGTTATGTAGCGCACATACATATGTGATAAACATTTGTCAAAGGAAAAAAGGTGCTTACTGTACCATTTACCTTACAGTTTGTATAGGTGGCTTTTTCAGACCCCCCGTACATTCACCTCAACTGCATTTCAACACTATGGCAGAATGTGCATTTAGAACCAATATAGTTCTGCAAGACTTTTTTAGAGCTCAAACCTAGCTTGTTTCAAAGCTGATGATCTGCCATTTTAAGGATCAGTAAACCTCTCTCTCTCTCTCTCACCACAGATTTTATTATATATTTTTCTATAAATATAAAACTTTGTCAGAGTTGTGCAAACCTCTACATTTTGTATTTGTAAGGGATCTCATTAATGTTTGAACCGCCCAAATAATGTATAGGCTTTAAAAGCCTGCTTTTCATGAATGTTGAACTTGATTCAATGTGCTACACATTAGACATTGTGTATGTATTGAAAGGAAATACAATAAAGATAAATACTACTAAAAAAAAATTAGATAAACAAAAATGGAATTGATTTTACTCACTAATAAGTTAATGGCAATATATAAATTGATACCACAGCTGGTATTATGTAAAAGTTAATATTTTATAAAATCTCAACAATTCTTGCCTTTGCAATTGTATCTGAGAAATAATAACCAGTAGATAATTATTACTATATTATAATTATTACTGTATGTTTGCCAGCAAAAAATGCCAACACATTCACCAAAGGGTGCTGGAAGTACCAGCGAACGTAACAAATCAAGCAGAAAACAAGCCTAGATCAGCCAGGTCTTTATAAATATGCCCCTAAGTAATGAAGAGAATCTGAGTTATAAGCATATCCACAAAAAGTTGGGCAGTGTTGTAATGTTTACATGAATATCCACTACAACACAACCTCTGAATCACGGCAATCACACAGATTCCTGAGCTGACTCCAAAACAAAGCATTATCATTGCAGGGATGTGGATTCCTGAGTGGAATCCAGAGGATAACTAGTTCATCGCTGTGGGGGTTCGGAAGAGGATCACAAGTAGCAGAATGTTTTCATGACTGTAGAGATCTAGATTCAAACGTAAATGAGAAGTAACAGAACTTGTTCCTAGCTGCAGTCCTTACAGATTCCTGAGGCAGATATCCAGAATCAGCGCCATTATGAACAAAGTTGATGAGGATTAAGTACCAGAACACATAACTACTTCTCCAATAAGTGCTAGACTTGCGTTTGTTCATGTTCTCATGAATGCGTTACAGAGGAGCCCATCGCAGGCAGCCCTTTAAAGTAAACATAACTTCTTTCCATGCCGTTACAGTAACAGTCCAGTACAACATGGGATTCAGATTTCAGCTGAAATATATATAAATATCGCCTCCAGAGAAGCACTGAACTCCGCGATTAGACCGAAGTTTTGCCCCTGTGTGTGAGAGTCTGATGTGCATATTACTGTGACATTGACCTTAAACATGTAACAAGTGCCATATGCATATCTTAGGAAAAGGGTCTGAATATTAAGAAAACATAGGATATGTATCAATCAGAGGGTTGTAGGCCTGCCATCCTCCTCTCATGAAACCAATCATCAGTTCATGGCTTGTTTAAACCCGTAAAATTAGAAACAAGTTTTAGCAGAGTCCTAAAAATGTCCTGCATGAAGGCGGCTAGTGAGAAGAGTTTCCAGGATGCTGTATCTGTTCCCCTGTGTCCTCACTGCCAGGATCATCTGCAGAAGAAGGAAAATAATAGGTTACATATATCATATATGAGCAAATATATTGTTGCATACAATCAGCAATAAATCATACTGAGCAAGAATATTTCCATGATTCAAAGAAGTTTGCAAATTGAGATTGGACTAAAATGATTCCCCCTGTAAGCTGTAAGTACTTCCGCCACATAAAGAGCGAGATAAAAATCAGATTCTATGCCTAATTACAACAATATGCCATTTGCCAACCTCCACATGCTTCAAGACCTTACTTCATGACTGGCAACTTTTAAATAGTTGTATTTGGGGAAATTTACATCTCCCTCACCTTTTATGTTCTTTTTAGGACATTAGAGGCCAGAGTTTCAATCATTGACAATCAAATCTTATTAATGGTAATGTATCGACTACAGTGTTAAACTGAGAATTTTATTTTTAAGTCTGGTGGCAGCCCCTGTATTGTGACCCAAACCCTTCACTAACCCAAAAACAGCTAAGTGGTTACTGAGAAGTGCTGGGTGGTGCGCCAGGCTAAAAGGGGTTGGGGAGAACACTAAATTAGAAAACCTCTCTCATTCATGGAGACCTCAACCCAATAATCTCCCTTGAAATCAGAATTATTTGTCTTTATGCAACTGCACTTCCTCTGTTATCCATACACACTCAGCCAATGATTAGTCCAACTCCCTAGACTATTTCCTGCAGCAAATCCTCCCATGCGAGTGATTTCAGCGATTTTCTATACACTGTGGGTAAATCTGGCCTTAAAGGTAAAGGTGGCATAGGAGCATCTCCAGATGGTCAGACTATTTTACAACAAAATCAACCTCTGATATCCTTAGAGACTTCACTAAACGCAAGGTTGATCCTTGCCTCAGCAATGTATATATAGAGAAAGGACTAAAAGTTTATTATGGAGTTTATATTTCTCTTCATCTTGCCTTTCTTACTGGTTTAAAGCCCTTCTCAGTGTCCCAAATGTGGGCTTTTTTTGGGACTGTCCCAGAATAAAATGGTATTGGAGGTTACTGGCAAACTACAACACTTATTGATTGTGTACAAAAAAAAAACAACCATCCAATAAAAAAAAAAAAAAAAAAATGGATAAATCCAGACCACCAACTACCTTGGAACTCTTCAAATACACATGTTTTCCAAATGAACGGGATAAAGGCCTTTTAAAGGATAGGATTCTAAATTCCATGACACAAAGGATAATATACTCTAGTCTATCTGTAAATTGAAGGATAACAAGAGGCTTCCTAGAAATTATTATTTTAAGTACCAAGACATTTGTTCTACAAACACATTTGTCCTCACTAAACCGCTTTCTTTGGTTCACTCAATTTACACAACTTTTTTTTGTATTATTTCCATACATGTGTTTAAGAAAATATTTTCATACAGTTTAAATTCTTCTAAAAACTCACCTATGGCATCAGAAAACAGAGCAGTGAAACTCTCTATATTATTTTCAGAGACTTCAATATATTCTCATGGGTCATTAAGAGAGGGAGCAAGAAAAGGACCTTAATGTTGTCTAGTGACAAAAAGGGCACAAAAGCACCTTTTGGGACAGCTCAGGGTCAATCAAAATTAAAAAAGTGACACACTAAAAAAATATTTTAGGTATTTATACTGATACTGGATGTCCATGCTTAGCGTGGACTTTGCTTAGATTAAAACTTTTAGTGCTTAACGCCTATGTAATAAATACTTAAGGACAGCTGCAATGATCACAGTGTATGGAGGGTGAATGTGATACATATTTTGCATACATATTTTTGAAACAAAGTTGTATTCTCACTAGAAGATGTTGGTTAGACTGTATAAACACACGATTGCCAGGCGCAAAGCACTTACCAAGCAATGCTGTAGTCTCCCCTGCGTCCTCCTTGGCACTACTACGCTGCTGTAGAGTGTCACTTGTTGACGATGTAGGCAGGTTGTTTATTTCACTTCGGTTTTCCTCTTGGGCAAAACTTAGTGTCCCCACAGAGAGGCTGCTGCCAGCAATGGATTCGGGGACTGGGATTTCCTGCGCTTCATCAGGCTCCACCTGTAATATATTTTAGAAACTTATAAGGCTGTTACAGAAATATCAGACACTGTTGCATTCATACAGAGAACATGGAACAATCTTATAGCAGTCAGCAAAGAGCACAGAAAGCTTTCCTCTCACTAGATTTCCGACAGGAAAAGGAAGGTTTAAAGGTTTAAAAAGGTTTAGGGTTTAAATACACTGCCAGAAGATACAGTGAAAGTTTTATCCTGCAATTCACCCACGGAATGACAAAGTCCAACAAAATACCCAGTGCAGAGGGACAGATTTGAATGCATAAACACTACACTTTATGACCAATGTAGTTAGGAATTTTCTTAAAATATGCAATCCATCCAAGGAATCTGTTAAGGTGATATTTATTAAGCCTGTTTAGTGTGGTTTTTCTGTAACAAGTTGTAAGATTGCAACCTTTTGATCACAGTAGGAGAGAATAGGTGTGCCGAGTTCTAATGAATCGCTCTGTGCCTGCCATTGCTCAGGGGGAAGTAAAACAAAGGCTCAGCTAAACAATGAACAGATGCTCCTCACAGTCTACAAAGGTGGAAGGGGTTGCCTGATCAAGAATTGCCTCATTTAATCCCATCATGAAATCTCACTTCAAACAAGTTCTTCAACCACAGCTATTTCACTTCATTCAGCAGCACAGATGGCAGATGGTTTTACCTGGAAGCTAGCAAACCAGGGATTTTATTGAGAGGAGACCTCGTTTTTTATCTTTGCGAACTCAATTATACCACAGGCAATGTGTTCTATTTTCTGGACAACATATGGAAACTACCAGATGCCAAATTGTACAGCTATAGATAAACTACATTTTCTCTGGTGCAGATTTACTTTTGGCATAGCTAAAATTTGCTTCTATCTGAATATCAATCAATGAAACTAAAGCTGCATACACACGTGCAATAATTATTGTTGGAATAAATCTTTCATGATCCTTTCCAACGACTAAGAACTGCACGATGCATGAACGAGGGCTGTACATACAGCACCGTTCTGCTCTAAGGAGAGGGGAGGGGGAGAACGACAGAGTGGCACCCTGCTGCACGCTATCCCCCTTCCTATGCATTAGGATCGTTCATCGTCCATGGATCTGCCAGGACGGTCCTGCGGACAATGGACGCTGTACACACGCCAGATTCTTGGCTGATTATCGGGTGAGAACCTTTGGATGTGTGTACTTAGCTTGATAAATTATCAAAATTTATGTTTCTTTGGATTTTAGGGGTTTAATTGATGGTCCGAGATATCGAGGCCTCAACATTCTGCCTCCCTTTTGCCAACTTTGTCATGTACCCATAAAAGCGGATAAAAGAAAATTTTGAAAACAGAAGTGAAAAGTACCAATGTTAAAAAAGATACAGATGCCAATTTACATGTAAAGTATTATAATTTAAAAAAATGGTGTCTTGTCTACACCATATGAATGGACAAGGAAAGTCTATTTCAATTAATTTTTTTTGTTGGCTTAATCCGATTTAAAATATATTACCAAAGGAAATGATAAGTAGTTGATCAGCTGCTATACCCATACAGCAGCCCCAATGTCTGTCCGCTACCAATATATACGTATTTAAGAAAGACAATTAGGGGGAAAATGAACATTTGCTTATCTAAAAATCAAAGCACATCTGGGCAATTCAAAACTTTTCAAAGAATTTGAACAATTTACGGTGTCATTTAAAAAATTGGTTGGGCTTACTGAATATAAGAAGATGAACACAAACAAAAATAGCGATGCAACACCTGGCAAACCAAAAAAAAATCTCCTACATTATTCCAAAGCATTTTTTTATCTCTTACAAAAGGGTCATACATTTGTGCAATCTAATCAGAAGAGATTATTCTGCAGGTGGAGGTAAATTTACAAAACATCATTTGTGAGCCTATAGAGAAGGATCAGAAAGGAATCAGTGAAACTAAGGAAAAAGGATAAATAAAACTAATTTTATTCTGGATGTGGATTTGTGCCATTCAATTCCAGATTGGCAGAGAAATCCTTGATAGTGACCCACAAAAGTTTTTTTTTTCTGAAGTTAAGGAAAGTAAAAGCTTATGTCTGCCTTAACACGAGTACTGATCACGGACCTTGAGACATTTGTGCCCAGTCATCACACTGAATTGTAGAAATTAGTAAATTAAAAATCCTTGAAATCAAGGATTATAAATATTAAATCAACATGAAAAGTGGTCTTTAGCAGTTGATAAATTATTGCCAAAGCAAACATTGTAGCATCTAATACCTTTGTAAACAGAGAGCCCTGAATACCAAAGTTATACCAAAAAAAATATGTTTGACATTTTCCATCTTGCAGAACTATTAAATTGACTACTCACCCAATATCCAAGCGCTTTAATAACATCCAATTTACACATTGGACATGTTCTGTGTTCAAGTAGCCATGGGTCTATACACAACCGGTGGAAAATATGCCTGAGAAGAAAAAAAACAAAACAGTCATACATCATAAATAAGGTCAGGATCAGGACACCACGCACCAGATCTATATATATATGCAGTGCTATTACCATAATCATTATTTTTTAAACCTGTAATCCACCAACAAGCTCTGACTTGCATTTCTCCCTCCAGCCAGCTCCTGGTGAAAGTTGGTGCTAAGCCATTAAATAAGTGTGCTATGGCCATTGCCTTACACAAATATCAATAATACACAATATGACATGACTATGGACTTTGTACAGTGCTGTTAAATATGTTGGCGCTATATAAATATTGTGTAATAATAATATAAAAATCTGGAAATATTATTCTTAGGGACTGATACATTTCAACCTATTGCTCAATATATTCACAGAATTACTGTGAAGAAAAAGACCTCCACCTGCAAAATGTATTTTGCTTAAAGAAAACCTGTCATAAGAAATGTGGAGGCTGCCATTCTTGACCTACCTTTCTGAAAATTATTATTACCTGTAGATTATGTGAAATATCCCTCCTGACTACTTTAAATCTCTGCCCTAGAGCATGTATAGGCATAAGGATAGACTTTTCTAAACTGCATAAGTATAATGGGTTAGTAATTTATAAGTATATCTGAAACTAAAATGGTGTTTACCACATTTACAACGGAGTAAGGGAGAGCTAAGATCACAATTTTTGCCATTTGTGTTTCACTTTCACTCGTGGATAATCAACAGGAGATGAGAAGTTATCTTTCCCATGTGAGGAACATCTCAGACAGATATCAATGGAATGAGTGTCTCCATCGAAAGATTTTCACTTTATTCCCATTAAGTAGTAACTTGTTTTTTTGTTTCACCCTTCCTTTCATTCCTGGTGACATTGTTGATCAGGCAATTAGAGAATGTAAATCTCCCTAATGGCGATACAGAAAGCCAAAACACGTGACAATGATTTTAACTCCTCAGCACTCTGTTCAAATAAGGAAAACACTTTGCATTTACCTGTAGTTTTTTTCAGAAGTAATCAATGTACGGCCAAGGCAACAAGCAATTTGTTTAAGGAGCTAAATAGTTTATTATGGAATACTCTTGCGCTCCAGGATTCTTCAAATATTCTCTTTTTGTCATTATTTCATAGAGCAAAATGCCTGTTGTTTACCTTTTTACTAAATGTATCTAAGTGGGGAGGAGCATATAACTATCAAATGTGTAATAGAAGTATGGAAAATCATTTTTATCAACAAATTTATCAATGTTTAGGCTGATCTAAAATGTTTATCATCTGTAACCAAGGAACTAATTGATAGACTTAATGAAAACTTCCAGGAAGCTTTGGATGTTTATGAAATCACCACAAGGTTTGGCTTGCTTTCATTAGATAATTTAATATTTGAAATAGGAAGTTCTCTCTGTATTAGATGAAAAGCTTATATATGGTGAAATACTTGGAAAACATTGTTACATTTATTGTCATTGTCGAGAATAGTCTTTCTTATTTTCTTATGTTGTGGTTGTAATCACCAATTATCTGTTCACACACAGAAATGTCAACAAGAAAATGTTGTGGTTGAACTACTTTAAAAAGCACAAGATTTTCTCTCCCCAAAACAACCACTGGTGAAGTCTATCAATCTAGTTTTAGAATTTCTCTCCCAACTTTGTTAAGTTATTAACATTTGTTCGTTATTGGAAATCAAACACAGCAGGTCACTCACGACTGAAAAAAAGAAAAAACACCGGATATTGCCATTATCCATTCACCTGGTTAGTTTCCCATCAATTCGTTCTCCTGTGCTGGCTCTAAATAGCTCATAAGATTTCTTTATCAAACTTTTTGCAAAAAAACTCTATAAAATTAAAAGAAAAAAAAAAAAAAAAAAAAAAAAAAAACTTAAACCATCATAACTAGCAATACATACTTGCATGGAAGAATGCGTACAACATCTTTGGGTTTGTAGTTTTCAATGCATACTGCACAATTTTCTGCCTCAATATCAACTCCCTAATTTGAGGAGGAGAAAAACAATATAAGTGAAGATTCAATAAACATGTCAGTACATCACAAATACAGCAGTGACCGAAAGTCAGTATGGGTGAGTCATATCCTCTACACATCATACTGCAAATATTTCTAAGGACAAGCCCTTGATGATGATAGCTGGAAGCTGCCTCGCTAACAGAAAACAGAAGACCTGTTTGCCTAGGTTTACTCCAGTATTGAACTAAACCAGGATATGCGAAATGACTCCATGTATTCTATTATAGAAAATCAATATATACCCAATTCTCAAACCTCTCATTCAGGAGCAAGGAACACATTTCCTCCTAAATGTCTGGGGGGAGGGGGGTAGGAGGAGGTATACGACAGGTATAAAAGAAAAAGGGAACTTTTGCTAAAGACATGCTACCATTTGTTTTGGTAGTATCTTTCTAGAAACAAGTTTATCTCCAATTTAGAAACTACACATCTCATATCACACCAGCACAATGTCCAAGCAAGAGAGCTGAATTTGTATTAAAAACATACAGAAACGTCACAAGGGTAGCCAAAATATTTCCAACACAATACAGGAACCATTTTAAACAGTTTAATGCTATCGAGGGTAAACTTTATTTTTGCAGCTATTTTGTCATCTACTTGCCCTACTCTCTACAGTCTCTCTCGGCTTAGCTGTACTATGTTTGAGAAACTACAGCTGCCAAAATGGAAAAGGAGCAGTACGTAAACAAAGTATTGAATACTATAGTATTGAATAAATAGATATTGCATAGTGAATGTCGTGATCACAGAATAAATCAAGGTTCTTAGAGGGCAACACGTCAAAGTGTCCATCAGAGAAAATCTCTTTACTATGAATTGAGAAGTGCAGGAAATTTCATTTACCTTTTCTCCTCTTTTCACCCTGTGCAGCTGAAGCTGGCTGATTGCTTTTTTGGTTTCTTTACGGTTGACCTTCAAAAGGGGAAAGCAGATTAAAAAAAAAAAATGGACCAATATACAGTACCATAAGACAGATTTCATAATTATAATTATTTTCTAAGCATCAATCAGTGCTAACTGTAAAATACTCTTTACGTTAGTGATATGTGGCCAGAAGAAACTGCAGATAATAATCTACATATGTATAATCTCTTGTATATTTTAATGCTGCTTAATAAAAAGGCCAGGTCTGGTCCCTACAGCTTTAGATTGTTACCCTACAAGACAAGACCAATAATACTTCCTTTTTTTTGGCATCACGTTTCTCTAATTCTCACGGCCCTCCATCCTAGCATTGCAGCCTCGTTTAACACTTGGACCGTGAGAAAGTGATTCCCGTGTCCCCTGCCACATGCTGTTTTTTTTCTGCCAATCCAGTACATAAATGCAGGACTAGGTCATATAGATGGTCAGGGGAAGAAATCATCATTACAATGGCGGACACAGATATTGGACACACCTGGATGTGTTGCAAGACAAAAAAAAATATTTCCATGGATGCCTTGCTGGAATAGAAGAGAGGTAGAACCTGGCTCCAAAAGAGGGTCATTTCTTTGTGTGGACATTTCTTTCAAGGCAGTAAAATTAATGCTTTAGAGAAATGACAAGGTCTATTATCTAATGCATACAGTTAGGTTCATAAATATTTGGACAGAGACAACTTTTTTTTTCCAATTTTGATTCTGTACATTACCACAAATAACTTTAAATGAAACAACTCAGATGCAGTTGAACTGCAGACTTTCAACTTTAATTCAGCTTTAATTGTGGTAATGTACAGAACCAAAATTGGAAAAAAGTTATCTGTCCAAATACGTTTGGTAAAGATCAATGATTTCAACTAAACTGCCCGGAACTAGGAGTCCAAATATTTATGGACCTAACAGTAAATATTTCCTGATTTTAAAAGACAAAAAGACAATGCTTTTAAAAGAAAAAAAAACAGCATATATGTCAAATGTCAGATCCTGTGACTATATGCATCCTGAATATGGTAGCATCATCATTCTTCATTCACTATAGCATCGAGAATGACGTCTCCCATTCACTGAGCCCCTCTGTAATTTGTACTCCATTCCCCGGCTAATTACTGGCCAATGGCAGAATGTGAGCTGCTCTGTGACTGGCTAAGCAAAGAAAGTGAACAGGAAGCCACCATTCCCAATGTTGCAACATCTGAAGTACGGCAGAGCTGTACTGTTCATTGGGGAATAGGGGGGGAGCGGGAGTCTGTTTTTCTGTGTGGGGTGAATGGTCAGTTCTATTATTTTTACCCTAGAAAAAACTCTCACTGCCAGGTTTCTGCAATACTTAGCATTTCATTCTTTCCATCAGCAATCACACTCTAATTCCTGCCAATATCCGCCTTACATAGCTTTTACACCCTGCACAAAGTTTATGTCTTTCCGGTCTATTCCTTTCCTCTGATCCTAGTAAAAAAAAATCTGCTATAACCTTAAGCATAAAGGTTTTCTCTCCCCAATAGGACACAATCCTAACCTCAAAGCACCTTCTTTAATATAAACAACACTCCATAACTGTAGTAATAGTCCAGAAGGGGGGAGAAATTATACATACACACCATTAAAACAGTAGCCATATTCACCTGATTTCCATACTGTGCTCCTGTATACAGAAATCGCTGTATGTAGTAGAAAATGAGCCAGGCCAAGGATATGATCATCATGGTGATAAAGGCAATAGCCACAAATACCACTGACTGACCACTTATAAACTCCTGAACATGGCGAGTGCCTACAGTAATTGTCATCTTCACTGAGATTTGTCGTCTTAGAACTTCCATAATGTCCATGCCTTTAGGATACCCAACCATTATTACAACTGTATTACCAGTTCCTGCAAGAGACCAAATGATAGGATATAATTATTGTCACAGCCAACACAAAGAACTAGAATATACTTCATACGGTATACAATACAAGGAGACAAAAGCGTTAGACTGACTCGGTCAGTCTTTGTGCAGTCAGCAGCTGGGCAATGTGATGTTAAGGGATTTACAGGAAGGAGATCCAAAGCAAGTTTCAGTTACCTTAACATTTCAAAACACATTTACCTACACTCCAATATTTGCCTGGAGTACATGCCGATGTTGTGTAATCCTTGTGCTTTGTGTATATATTGTTTTGGGGTTCATTTCCTCTGTTGTATTTTATTTTTTCAATAGTACACTACGATTGGACCAAATTATACCATTGAATAAACTTTGCTTCCGTTGTACCAGGTTTCTGTAGCAATACCACTTTAACATACTATTCTAACAGACCCTTTCCATACTCTTATGAAGGAAAACATTCTACTTGGGCAAATGTATTTGACAAAGGTGCTTTTTGTAATCATTATCTGACAGTAATAAAATGTGTGACCTATCCTATATAATTAATAGCCATCTATGAATGCACATACAGCAAACACTGTAAATATTGGTACATAAAAAAGAACTAATGAGCCAAACCAACTTGTTCTTTCTGTATTTCAGGCCAGACAACACAGTCTTCCTCTGATCTGACAGACAATGGAAGTTCTGTTGCGTTTAGTAACACAAGAGCTGGTAAAGGAAAATGATTTATTGCTGATGCAAAGCTGAAACTGCAAACTCAGGAATAAACTTCAGGAAGGAAAATGCCCTAGGACATTTAACTCAAGTAAACCTCTAAGATAGATGGAATTCATTTACTCAAAAATTGTATTTTGCAACAACAAAGCACAAATGGAAAATAAAATGGAAAAATACCGGGCTTATAAATTAATCAGGCATACAGTTCCATATTGGCCGGACAGAAGGCAGATGTCCAGGCAGGTGTTGGGAGATAGAACAACATAATGGAACAGCTTAATTCAACCTCTCCTGGCAAAACTATGTCAGCAAACCCCCAGAGACACGCAGTGTGCATAAAGAGGAAAACTGCATATAGCTGAACCTCGTCACTGCTGCCCATTTACAGTATACTATAAAGCACACAGCAGTATAAACCATACACACTACATCTATATGGAATTAAACTGCTGAAAGCATTACATTAGCAAATAAGGATTAAGATAAATAGCAAACCGAATGTTTAAACATTCATTGAGAAATAGATAAATAGAAAAGCAGGTCTGTGGACCCTGTATGCAAACCTCCAACTCCTCAGTTAATAGTAACTGCAACAAGTTGCTCCATACCTGTCAACGCACGTGAGAGATGTCAAAGCTTTGCTCAGCAATTTTACAGCTAAAAAAAACAATGCCTGCTTTTTTATGGGGCAAATTTTACTGTGATTTTATCTGGTGCTTCCTGAGTCTGTTTGCGGAAGACACCCAGTAAACCCTCTTTACCGATCACATTACCTGACTACAGGCTGAGAAGTCCCCCCTTCTACCTTTTATTTGCTGCAAGAAGGTCCCTGTGGATACCTGCTCAGCCCCAGCAATACATTGCAGGCCCATTCATTCTCATATATATTGCTAACATATTATGTAGCGTTTTTACAAAGTTAGCAATCATGTCACTAACTCATGTTAATAACATAGTCTAGGTCCAATTTTGTTTCTTGGGGGGGTTTGACAACCCAAGTTCATGTTACAGGAGGAGGGGTAAAAAAAAAAAGCAGCAACCAGATTTTACCCACAAGTCCATTTAATATCCATTCCAATTTTGCTAAGAAACAAATTATATATCTGTCCCTTCTTGATGTACAATATTCATTTTTTGAGCAAAAAGCCTGCAAAACACCTGGGCCCATATTAGCATCTGATCAACTTGGGCCTTGGTAACCCTTTAGTCTGAAAGGCTAATGTCATCTAATCAAAATAAAACTATTGCAACAAATGTTTGCAGCTCAGTATTAAAATTCTTCAGGCTGCAAGTCAACATGTATATCATATGCTACAAAGACAAGAACTAAAGCATTATGTTTAATGGGAGTGCAGTTAAAAACACACACAAATATGTCATTGTAATTCTACAAATACATTTATATTTTTACACCACATTTACAAAAAAAAAAAAAAATCAGATCTGTTCCTTTGCTATTTTACATGAACATTATACATATATAAATGGCTGCAACACAGTAATAGGAAAATGCTAAACCATGAGCTATTATCATATAACCACTACATACTGCATATATTTTTTTTAGGATTAAAAGAAATGTTGTCAACATTTTCTGTGACTGCAAATCTCTTGGAGTAGGCTCTTCTAAAATTCTCTTTGAACAAATGCCAGCATGGGGGGGAGAATCCCCGAAGCCAAGGTTTTTTAATAGGATTCACCTCTCATTTGGCACATCAACGACAAGCAGAAAGAGGAAAATTGCTGCTTTATTTATATTTATTTGGGTTTGAATTCTTTCATAGGATAGCACTGGGAGACGTGAAAGGTATTGCTTCTCTTTGACAATTACTTCAACATAAGCCTAGATGGGTAACTATATTATAACAGGATGCAAAATCATATCATAAAAATGGCTACTGAATAATTTTCCAGACTGTAAACTGCTAGATTACTGCCCGTTGGCCATGCTTTAATAGAGCCCAGTCCTGGGGAATTTTTGTCCTGCTGTCCAGGTGCCTTGGCACAATGTTCAGATATGACCCTATCCTATTACAATTGCTGCAACATTGTTACTTTCCTCCCTGCAACAGGTTCACTTTAAAATTTGTCTTAACTAAAATTAAAAATTAAAAAATACAAACATCTTTTATTGCAGTGAATTCAGAATTGAGGTTGGTAGCAATTATGAAATGCTACATCTGAAGATACAAAAAGAGGGAGAATTTAACTTTTGTCCTTAAATGAGATAAAGAGGTTATGTCTTAAATTCTTCCATCATCCAGAAAATTGGCAAAATAATTTTTTCTAGGGCTAGGGTGAACACTGGGTCATCCAGAAATGGAGTTAAAACCCCCAAAGAAGAAGCCAGCAATTGAGTGGCATGTTACAAAGTAGAATACTTACCTTTAAATCATTGCTAGATATGAAAACAAAAAGTATCAGTAAAGCCATAGCAGAACCCTTCAAGGACCACATACTGAATATGTCAAAACCTTAAAGTAAAGCCGTTAGGAACCATTTGCTGACAACCTTTATTTTTACACTTAAAGAAGAGTGACCTTAATACAATGCCATTAGGTGATTTGATATTATGACTAAGTGCCTCAATTATGTGTTCAATCCTGAACAGGATTATTTAGAGAATGAATGCACAGTTTAAGCACCATGTAATTCAACAATCAATCAGAAGCCAAAAATAACAATGTTGACTTTGTATTGAAAGTTTCAGTAACCTTGAAGACTTATCACAGAGGGATATAAGAGAAAATCTTGCAATACTCAGCAGCAAAGAAAGTGTTTTTTCCATGGATTTCTGTCATGTTAAAAAGTTAAATCGGACATATTCTGGGAAAGCTCTATATTAGTACTCCTTTGGTGACAGATGGCAGCGGTTATCGAGGAATTAATAGAGGTGAATTTACGCAACAGACCTGAGCTGGTACTTCTGCATTTGAATAATGCAAATTCAAATATAGCCTGTTAGTAATATGCACACTTTAATGGGAATGTTGTCTATTTTGCTAATTGTATGACTCAATGTTCAAATATTGTTTACTTGTCTGTTTACTGAAAAAAAGATTAAAAAAAAAAGTGAAATCAGCATTGTGTTCTACAACCCGAGTCATAGTTACCAATGTGTAGCAGGGCTTATTTTCCTAGATTTAATATTATGTGCAAGATGATTTCTGACAACCCCAATATGTCCAAATACAGCCATAAATTGCAGCAACTTGTTTTAGATTGCTATAAGATCTTTAAAGTAAAATCTGATTTATTGCTCATATGGTTGATGATACTTGGAAATGAAGATGAAGGCATTTGAAAAAGGTATAATACAATCTCTTTAAAATCCAACTTCAAGTATTTTTACATTTTTTCTTAACTTTTTTAAGCGCTCTCCAAGCTCAGATAAGAGTTATTAATATGTACAGAGGAACTATTCACATTTGTCCCCTCTCCCTTAACAAATCCAGAGTTCTCAGCAGAATTTAAATACTTTACAAAGGTATTCTAAAGAAAAATTATATATATATATATATATATATATATATATAATATATATAATATATATAATATATATAATATATATATATCCCCCTCTCTCTCTCCATGAGGGAATCAGAACAGAAATATTCACCCTGTAAACAGAAGTATCTAAACAAGGACCTTGCAGGCTCACCAAATATTTTATTAATATCTATAAAATAAAAACAAAAAAAAAATAAAAATTACTCAAACATACGTGATATTTTAGTGAACATCCATTTTTGTTTACACCTACTTCAAAATATTTGTTGGGACCAGCCCTGAACTTGCCTTATATATTAAAATTTAATTCAATACCCTCGTTTAGAATAACCCATTATGTAACATGGGGGCTTTTGCCCCAGCTTTATAATTATGTCCCTAAGTACATCAGAACAAATGAAAATTTCTTCCACTGGCTATTCTGGGAGAAATTTGAAAACCTGACATGAAAATTCCTAATATTGTTGCACACCTAATTTTTTAATTATATTGCTATGAAGTATATAATACTCATTTTTGGTGGGGAGGATAGATTAAGCCAGGCTCCCACAGTCTTCTCCCCACCAGTTTTAGATGTGAAGACCGGCCCACCGAAGGTCCTTTTTTCTGGTCTCGGACCAGTTTTGTTGCTGTCACTTTCAAAGTTTACATATAATACAGGACAAAGACCCACTTTCCGGCACGGGCGATAATAGGACTGGACCACAAGCTTTTGTGCAGGAATATATATATATCTATATCTATCTATCTATCTTTATATATATATATCTCACACACACATATTGAAGTTAAGGGTAAAACTCTTCAAACATTGTCAGTTAAATAAATATTTTAACAGTAGTACTTGCAGCAGAGTTCACATTGAGGTGTTCAGGTAAATGAATACCTGGCACTGGTGTTAAAGACACTGAAACTGGTATGATCCCCATTCTGTTATGCAAAGCTGAAATCCAATGACACAAGGAAGCGGCATCATCAGTCCAATCCTAGCGACCACATTAAAAGAGTCCCCAGAGACAGAATGGTTAACTACGTGAACTGAACAATCTGATAACAGATACAGTCACCAACAACCACCTTCCTAAGGTTCCACAAGTGCTGCCAGGAGGAGAAAACTAAACTGTACTTGTTCCTGTATTGGCTAATGGCTCGCATGTTTTGGATAATTCAGAAAATACTACTTAAGTAAACACACCACAACAACTACCTTATATAGGATGTGGAGACTCTGTAGCTGTAATTTCAGCACAAATCACTGGTGTGTGCAGAAGGTTACTAAGAAAAGGCTTCACAAACAATCTTTTACACCTCAACTAGGTTTATTTTAGATAGGGTTTCCTGAAAGAAGTAAGAATGCATGTGTGGTCACTACCACATTGTCCCTGTGGAAAACAAGTATAATACATTTTCCATGCATTTCCATGAATGAGTGAGCATCCTAAGGGGATATCATGTAAGTGTATAGTTTAATCATGCATTCAGTATGCCTTACATTAAAATAAACTACCTCATATTGTCCCTCATTTAAGTTGTGTTGGCTGTAAATTGAAGGTCAATGCATGAGTAGTAAACAAAGGACTCATTTTATATATAATTTTATCCTGTCTGCATCCATGAATTCAGGTCAAAGAACTACAACCCAGATGTTTCCTTGCTGTTTATGTACTGCTTTGTTTGCCATCTTCCCTGTGGACATGCCTGTATGAAGCACGGCTTCACAAAAACTACTTCTGGAGGTGAACAGGAAATAAAGTTAAACACAATTATTAAACGCAGCTATTTCCATCTACCTCGTTTTCGTTTAGTTTTAATTAAACCCAATTCCTAAATTAACGGCAAAATTTGTATGGATGTTGAAGTGGACTCACAACCAATGGAAATTCAAAAGTCAAGAGTTGAATTGAGAACATTATAAAATTACCTGTGGCCAGGGTTGGGACTCCCTTGTACTCTGCAATTGAGTGACCTAAGCGCCTCCATTTTAAATACTGGGGTTGGGTGTATGAGATATATATTATACACACAATATAAAAATCCCAAAATATCAATAGCCTGCATATCTCTCTGAAGACCCTTTCTTAATCTGACAACAGGAAAAGGTAACAGATGAGGGTCCCAGCAAGCTAACAGTAAACCCTAGCATAGAAGGGATGAGAAATATTATGAATACAACTGGGTGTCAAACTGGGCCATAAATACAAGCAAAATAGTATTCTTTAGGGGTTTCGTGTAGAAATACCACAGATGGACTATACAGGATTAAGGTAGTAAACTCAGCTTTTCTCTTGTTGGGAACATTCAACCCCCTAACATTTAGGAGTGTATCATATGATTCAGTAATGAATGTGCAATGAATAATGCACAAATAAAAGTATAGGAATGTACCATAATACATGTCCAATTTAAGCAGTCCTTCACATCCCTTATAACAGGACATTGGACAAGAACTTCCAATAAAATGGGAAAAAAACAATGCAGTGGTGCAAGTTGTAACAGTAATCCAAGTAAAATCTGGAAGGTAGAAAGCATAGCACATACAAAGAAAGACAACTCTGCCAGGAAGCAAAAAAAAAAAAAAAAAAAAAAGTAAGAATGGCATTCACACAAGGACTGCCAGAGAGGAAATTTCAGTGACCTAGAAGAGCAGGGAGACCTCATGCAATGTACACTTATTAAATATATTGTGTAACAAATAAAAAGAGGAAAAAGCAAGATATTTCTCATAAGCAGCCTGAAAAATCACAGGTAGTGTCTGAGACCAATTGTATACAACACTTCAGGCGATAGCCACATGCTTTGCTTATTCTGGTCAAGCCAAGAGGCTGCTGCATTAGGTGTATCAAAGAAATGAGCTTCCTTTAGCACAACCACTCATAGTTTTAGTTGAGAAAAAGCATTGTGTCAGGGAGCTGTAAAAGTCAGAGTTATTATTTAGCATCAATATTATTTGATTACCGTTACTGCACTTCCACAGAGAAATTTATATTTTAGATCATTTACATTCAATGAGGGTCTTGAGTTTTTGCAAAGATGAACTCTATCTCTGTAACATACCAGTAAAGTAAAAGGATGGACTACCAGTGGGTAGAGGAAAAGTAATTCTGTTGGCTCTTTCCACCATAAAAAAAGAAAAAACAGCTTCTATAAAAACGTATCAACCTCTATAAAATCAGATTAATATTTTTCTGATATGCATTCAGGGAAGGAAAATATACACGTTTCTGCACTGTAAATTGCAAGATCCCAAGACATTTATCATGGGAAAGTAAATTAGCAGATTGCCAAGCCCTTCAAAGCAAAACTGCACCTGCATAATTTTGGCATACCGTGCCTCACCGATGCAAAGTCTTCCCCAATACTTTTTGTTGCAATCCTTTTTTATTGAATAATAATAACATAACAAAACACATACATAAAATGGCACATACAGAAACACAGAGCCGCATGGCCCGCACAATCCCAAAATATAAAAAGTGGCTTCCCCAATACTTTTTAATGAAATAGTAAATAAGGCGTAACACAAATGCACAGCCACAAGTAAACCCTGTAGCATGAGTCCAAAATAGGTCTCAAGGGAACTTTAAAGGGGAACATCTGGCCACAACTTCCCCATGAGGGATTGACCACTTGGTCTAGGGCCAAGCATGGTTTACGCAACCAGCATCTAATCTCTTTTGAGAAGGCAGGGTCACATGGCCTGATTTTGTGGGAGTATATTTGCTCACACATGAAAATCTTCTCACTCCCCTTATTCTGTATGGGGCAGGTGTGATCTGGCACCATCATGGCTGGAGTTCTCCATTCCTGTAATGTCTTTGAGCCACTTTGCTGTGGCTCTGCTATTCTGCTTTGCCATGACTCAAAAAAAAAAAACTAGCTATATACACAGGGAGAAACAGACATTGATGCAATATATCTGATCTGTTTATTAGGTTTGGACACAAGTACTGATATGCTTATGTAATAAAATTATTTTTCTAATCATTCCATTTTAATATCTATCTTTAAAGCAGATTACACTGCTTAGGAGAGTAATAAAACAGGTTTGTATTGTGACACTGAAACACTGTGTTAACATTTATCATTTATATTGGCCACTGGACTGCAGAACATGAATGCAGAATACAGCCAAACCTCTAATCAATTGTAACTTCTCATTAGCCAAGGCATTTATAGAACGGTTGCACCAAATGTCTAATGAGACAGAATATGCAATGTTCATACTAAGCAACTCCCAGCTGGACTTTCAGATTTTTTAAGGAATCAGTGATCACTGCCAAAAGTATTGCACATTTGACTTTAAACCTAAACACAGCACATCGCATGCAGTTTCACTGCATTCACATTTTTCATTTTAAATGCATTAACAAAATTTCCACTACTTTCAAATGTAAAAAAAAAAAAAACTGCACAAGTGTGAAAAGCATCCTGGCGACAAAATTACCGAAACAATTCAGGAATAAAAAACAGCATTTAGTTTTCACCCTGTGGCAATTAAATTATGGTCTTGTGAGGCCACCTTAGTGGACGTCCTAATTATAGAAGAAAAAACCCACAAGCAGATCTTGTGAAACAAAAAACATTTCATGCTTGCATCAGCGTGTAAAAAATTAGTTTTAAGAAATGATGGCAGTACACAAGGCCCAGCCTCTGATACCACTTAAAATCTCTGTCTACCTTTCAAAATGTTGTTATCCCTATAAGCAAATTCGTTTTGTAGCTGTATTTAACCTTAGCAATAAAGTAAGCTGAACGTAGGTTACAAAACCAAGGCTAAATGGCCTCTTGGTTTAGAGCCAACCATATGACTAGTATTTAAGAAATTACAGTTATTTAAAACTAAAAAATTAACCCACAGCAATATATAAAAATATGTTTCTTACATACAAAAAAGTTAGCAGATTTACCATAGGGACATTTTATTTTTCTTCCCCTTCTCTCACAATGTAATTGACTGTCAAAGGTTCCTCATTGACAGATAGAGGCTGCTTACAGGAGACCAGAGGAATGGACCCATTAAGCTGCTTGTTCAATGCTCAGGCACAACAGGGAACCAACAAAGCAGAATTTGACCATTTTTCAATAACACCTAAAAGATAAGGATTGTAGTGTCATCGATTTAGGGGAATTTTATAAAAGTACATTACTCTGGAGGGTCAGGACATCTTTGGGATGCATGAAACCTCTCTACTATAAAAAAGAGGATTTTGCTGTAAAGACAAACAGGAGCTTATAGCAGAGATTGGGCAGCTCCCCATGGGGGGGAGAATATTAAGATAATTATATACACACACACACACACACACACACTTCCTTTCAACTAAGCCTGTCATAATTACAAGATGGTACTACAACCTTCCTTTTGAAAATTCCAGTTCTTGGCTGTTACTTAAACTTTTTACTAGTTCTTGGTCGTTACTTAAACAGAACAGTTTCACTACCTTTGGAGGTATTTACCTACAACAAGTATAAAATATAAAGGCTACGTACAAACGTGTAATAATTGTCGTTGGAAACGAACGATTGAAGACTGATCGTTTGATAATCGTTAACAAAAACAGTGCACAACGTCAGATTTACAACACTGATAAACAAGCAACGTCGCTGAAAATGACATTGCTCCTGAACACGTCACTTCCTGCTTCGTTCAAACAATCGTTATCTAGTGTGTGTACATCATTGCTGAATTATATTTGAACAATCGTACAGTTACAGCCTGTAATATCGCGCACTAAACAATCATTTTAAATAATATTTCATCTGTGGTTAAGTTTGTTTTCTAACAACAATTATTGCACGTGAGTACCTGGCCTAAAGGTGCGTACACACTTCCAATTTTTATCGCTCCAATCGAACGACGAACGATCGATTGGGCAAAAAATCGTTCGTAAAAAAGTAACCAACGACGCCGACGAACGAGGAAAGTCGCTGGAAACGAACGACCGGACCGACGGATCGGATTGGGCGACGATCGTTGAACATCGTTCGTGTGTACGATCGTTCGTTGATCGTCCATGTTCAGAGCATGCGTAATGAACGAATGTCCGTTCACTTTCCTGTCGTGCACATAGTTCCTCTATCGCTCAAACGATCGTATCTATTGTGTGTACAATATCTACGAACGATCGTGTCGTTACCTCTATGTGCAGGATCGGTGCTATACGATCGTTCGTGTATATCGTGCAGGATCGTTCGTCGTTCGTTTTCCAACGATAATAATTGGAAGTGTGTATGTAGCTTAAGTCTAATGTCATTATCAGTATACTTCCTCCAGCTCATTATCTCAATGTATTGGTAAATTCCATTCTCTATATTGATAAGATTATTTAAGATGCTTATGCGTTTTACAAATAAATAGGATTGCACAGAATACTATTACCAACCAATCACATCATGGTACGCATCTCTGCATTTATTAAAGTGATTTATGATTGGATAACTGGGTTACTGGTCCTTGCATATAAAAGAAGTTGTGAACAAATCTTCTCCTCCTATTATGTTAACACTCAAATAGAATTCGATTGGTATTGTTGCCAATTAAAAAGGTAAAGTTTTTATCTAGTAAAAAGTTTAGACATCAGGAACAATGGACACAAAACCTTACTTGCCTATGTTTATTCCAGGACATCACTGAAGCCATGCTTGTTGCAGGTTTTTTGACTATCTGTTCAGACACAATACAGAAAAGAGAATGGAGGGCAAGCGGAATACAAAGTGGTAGGACCTGACCGACTGAAAAGTTCTGAAACCTACAAAACTAGAATACCACTAATGTCAAAAAGTAAATATTAGCCATAATTCCCATTACACCCCATCTGATACAATCACAACTGGAGAAATGCAGAGGTCCGTCTTCTATAGAGAGTAAGGCTACGTACACACGTGCAATAATTATTTATTATAATTCATTTTTTTGAATGATCGTATAGTGCACGATTCTGTACATGCTGTAACGATACCATTGTTCAAATATAATTCACCAATAATGTAGGCACACTAGATACGATCATTTCAACAATGCAGGAAGTAAGAAAGTGGACTGCAGAACAATCTACGATCACTACATGACTGTAGACACAATAGATAGTGAACGATCGTCACCCAATTAGATCTGCCGGGACGGCATTGGCCAATCATTGTTCACTTTTTTTTGTTAACGAATATTGGACGATTGGTCGATCGTTTCCAACGATCATTATTGCACATGTGTACATAGCCTAAGGAGCATGTAAACTCTTCTACACCCCTCTGTGGTCACACAAGCTTCAATCTGCATATCACAACAGTCTTATTATGACATCATTCCTCGTCAGGTCACATGATATTACTTTACCCTATGTACAATATGTAGGTGGGGCTAACTGAAGCCAGAATATTTTTTTATTTAAGCTTTATTCAGACAGGTAGCAGGTGATGAACCTGCAGAGTCCTGCCTCCAGGAATGAGAATGTCCAGGCTACTGGCAGGATGGCCAGCTATTTTCTCCTTATTCAGACATTGGGAGTCCGTCATATAGACACAGGACACTTCACCCGGCACAAATATCCTTGTGACAGCTCCAGCATTAGAAATCCTATAAAAGAACCATGCCAACCTTGCAAAACCCTCCAACACACCAATCTGGAACTATGCCCATCTAAAGGATCCAAATGGTTTAACACGCGAAGGTGATTGGAGTGCTTCTGTATGGCCTGCTTAGAAAAGACTTCATTGTAAATTGCTCCACACAACACAAGTCTGTCATTAATATTTATCAAGTTATTTTTATACATGACAAGCACTTGAGCTTTGACAAATCTGGAATTTACATCCTGCCCATTAGTCTTTGCTGCTAATCCCAGATTTGTCTATTAGCATTTACTTGGCTATGAACAAAGGTTACAAGTGAAGGCTGGGGGCAGAGCCCTGTCACCGGTGCAGGGTACAACAATCCCTGGAACGCACTCTACTGCACCTGGAGGAGTTGTGTTCTCGGTTAGCATACAACACACACACACACACACACACACCTACACCCAGCAGACCCTAGACACACACATTACTGCAACTAGAAGTGTTGTGTCACTGGTTCAGCATACAACACAACATACCTGCACCCACCCACCAGGGCTGTCTCATCACTTCACTATGCAACACAAACCCATTACTGCATGTGAAAGAGTTATATCAATGATTCTCTATACAACAGACCCTGCAACACACAAACATACACTGTCCAGTATACAATACACATTATTGGATGAGTGTATGATGTCTGCTGTACACCCTACAACACACACATTACTGCACCTAATAGAGTTGTGTTATTAAAATCAGCATAAATACAACTGCACCCAGCTAAGTTGTTGGTGTTGTATCACTGGTCCGATATACAAAACACCACACACCTGTCACTGGTTGAGTATACAGCAGACTATAAAACACACACATACCAGTACAGTGTTGTGTTACTAGATCAGTAAACAATGTTTGTTGTACACTGTAGATCAGTACACAATGCTGGTTGTACACAATGTTTGTTGTACACCTTACAACACACTAAGGCTGTGATGAAACCCTGATGTCACATATTATGGCAGAAGAATTCTCAGTAAGGGGTGAATGCTCCCTGGCAGCCTATACACAGCTGTGCCCCGGGCACACACATGTCATACCCAATGCCCACCCATCAGGCGGCAGTTACAGGTCCGGAGGGGTCACCCAGACACAGGGGTTGGCAGGCTCCCTTACCTAGGTGTGCCATGGGCACGGTGGCATTGCCACTCTTGGCCTCGTTGTAGATGACCACGGCCGATGCCTTCCTGCGGGCAGCGTTCACCACTTTGTCCTTGAAGGTGCAGCCTCCCCGGGCCACCAGCGCTATCCAGGGCTCGCCCTCCTCCATGGCCCGGATACTCATGCCGGGTACTACGTAGTGGGTGTCGGGGTGGCAGCCCTCTAGATGCCCGGGATCCCGGGGGAAGCCCACCAGCCCCTGCACGCTCTCCTTAGGAGAGCTGTCTCCATAGCGGCCGCTCTCGGTGGTGCCCAGCACGGTGGTGTTGGTCAGGGGCTCGGTGTATTCCGTCCGGACCAAGGCGGTGAACCATTCCAGAGAGTGAGCGGAGGAGCCGGGCCATAGGGCGGCCAGCAGTGCGCACACACATAGGCAGCTGTACATCCTCCCCGGGCACCTCACACAATAGCGGACTGCAGGCTGCCACCGCCTGGCATTGACCCTTCCCGCTCAGACAGCCGACACAAACACTCCCAAGTACGGCCGCAGCTCCCGGTGCCGAGCTTCCAGCCGCCGCCTCCACACAGCTCCGTGCCAGCTCCGAGCAGCGTCCTGTCACTGCTTCCCCCAGCCAGGTACAACACCGCTCTCCCCGCCTCTCTCTGCTCTACTTCCCCTCACACAGCCGGGCTCCTCCCCTTCCTCTTCCCAGGACTCTCCCTTCATATCACACTGCCTGCGGCTGGCTCCCTGCACAGCGATTCGCATACAAACACTCCTCACCACTTGTGTTTATTGCCAAAAAAAAGTGCATGTCAGGGCCAAAGTCTTCTTTTAGGATACAGTGGGGGGCAAAGACCATCAAATTGGACCTTGCCTGTTCTTATGGGTCTCATCTTCTCCATATTATTTGTATGGTGGGGTCTAAGGCTTCGTACACATGTGCAATCATTTCCAATGGTAATTCCTTTCCAACGTCAAACGATTGAATGATGCATGAACAAGTGCTGTACACACAGCGCCGCTCTGCCCAATAGAAAGGGGAGAACGAGGGAGCGACACCCCACTGTGCTCTCCCCCCTTCACATTACAATCGTTTGTGAATCCGCCAGGACGGTCATTCGGACGATGGACGACGAGCACTGTACACATGCAAGATTCTCATCCGATATCAGCCATTAGTCGACTATCAGACGTGTGTACGTAGCCTTTGAGGTCATGGATCCATCCTTCCTTCTAGCATTGGTTAAAATCAGTGGTGTAATGGTGCAGGGATATTTTCTTGGCACACTTTGGGCCCCTTTGTATAAAGTGAGAGTCATTTAAAGGGACTTTTGTTAAAATAAAAAAAATTCACTTATCTTTATTAATCTCCCTAGCGGTAATCCCGATTGTAGCTCAGGGTGAATTATCCATACCAAAAGCGGTGACCCTGAGCCACACTTGGGGTGGAATTGTCAGGGAGTTTAAACAGTTTACCTGGCAAGCGTTGCCCACAGTGTCCTCCGGCAATTCTTCCCCTGGCGATGCCGGCCGGGCATCTGTGTAACCTGGCGCTTCCCAGCTGGTGTGCGAACGTTGGGGACGCAAGAATGGCAGCCCGGCATCTGCTTACGAGTGCGTTGCTGGGGGGCGGAAAAATTTAAAATACTAAGTATTTTTAAATGTACCGCGTTTACATTTAATAATATTTAATATGCATACCACCAGGGAGGTTAAAGGTGGTCCCTCATTTTGTCCACAAACCAAGCCACAAAGTCCCTCGCTAGCTTGGCTTTCTTCTTCACCATCTTCTTTGCTCTGGGTTCTACACACATTACCC
>NC_092858.1:70795162-70798492 GCF_032062135.1 Pyxicephalus adspersus | reverse complement strand
AGACACAAAAGGATGTTAGCAGAGAAAAAGGGAAATTCCCCAGAACACAAGTCACCACCAAAAGTTTTCCCCTAAACTTTTGATCTCGGTACAACTGTAAAATTTTGGATTTCCCCTCCCTTTCTGTTTTTTTCATCAGAACCAAGAGAGCATTGAATTTCTCCAACAAAGACAGCAATAGAAATCTGACAGAGGGTCTATAACCCAATGCTTTGCCAACCAACAATTAAAGGGATTTTTAAAAGAGATTTGTTACCTTTTCCTTATCTACTAAAAACAAAAACTGACTTTGTAGCAATTATTGGCCTGTAATTAGTGTCCTCCTCTATAGATCTGGAAGAATTATCCTGATTTACCAGCCCAGGAACACCAAACTGCCTCTGGGAATGAATGTTTTCCTTGGTATGAAATCTCTGGGCTGCACCAAGGGTCAGAGAGTTCTTTGTACACATTGCTGTACCTGCAAGACAATAACATGCAGCCTTTGTATTTATAATCCGAACCTACCTGTCAGTCACCTAGACTAGACAATCAGGTTTACTAATGTGGTAATGTGTGTTTTTCAGGTCATGTATGAAACCAAAATAACGTGAAGTTATATCTGAACTAGCAAAAAACACGGTGAAAAAAGGAAGAATCTAATATGGACATTAGGCGCAACTAAAAAATCTTACTAACAAAGTTCTGAGGACTATACATTGTCCTATTTATGTGTTAATCTCATTGTATGGCATATACAGCACAAGCCAAAACTGTGTCTCTTTATACACATTCCTAGCCCACACCAAATGCTCCTTTAGTTCTGGGACAGAATGAATGTATTGAACAATACATGCATGGACTCTGAGAAATGTTTGCATCACTTTGTGCTTATCCATGCCAAAAAGAACACTTTCTGAATTGTGCGTTAGGATTCACACTGTGACCATTGTTCTCCTGAATGCCACACCCAAACTTGGAGCTTGTTGGAGACGGGCTGAGGTGGGAAGTTCTAACATGAGTTCTGAGTGCTATTTATTCAATCAAAAAAAAAAACATGAGTTCTGAGTGCTCTTTAGCATTGTGTTTGTGTTGACATTCTTTTTTTTTTTTTTTTTTTTTTTTTTAGACCATTTAAGTCATTTATATGCAAGGGTGTCTGGGTTAAATACTCTGTACTTGGGTCAAAGCCTGGTCACACATAACATCAGATGACCTATGAAGAGGTTAAGGGGCATCACTTCTTTTACTTGCCAGGACTCTTGTGTAGAGTACATACACACACATCATTCAGCAGATGCCCAAATATTTTACAAGTGCAGTATTTGGTACTGATGTTCAGTACTTGGAATCAGGGCTGCCATTAGACGGAAGAAGTACTAAGTACTTCTGTACTAGACCCTGACCAAAAAAAAACTGACTTGTGCAGTAATGAAACTTTTAGACATGGGGGTCAGCAGGAAATTTACTAGGCGCCCAGACATTTCTGATTCCTGCTTGAAATAATTGCCCAACATTTGTACAGAGCTTGGTGAGGCAAGATTAAACCATATGTGGTTGCCCTGACACTGATTGATTTGTTTTTTTTTTTTGTAACAGGTAAGGTGCTCAATCTCATTAGATAATTATTGACAAAAAAGTCAATTCTGGTATTGGAAGCTGGTTGCATATGGACAGAGATTTGTGTTGCATGCAGGCATCCCCAAATAGCCTATGTCTTGGGAAAAATCAATTACACACTTTAGATTTTCCCAGCTGATCACTATTGTTCTCTATAGACAACAATGACAATAAAGCTATGTACACATGCTAGATAATATGTCTGCTGAGATAAAAAGTTGTGATTGTCTTGGGCAATACAGAGGTCTCCGAACATCAATTAGCAATCCTAGGGAAGTCACTAGATGACCGGTTGGGGACCACCGCTGCAATGTGAGAAGAAACTGTGTGGTGTCACCCACTCATCCTCCTGTTTCCTTTGAACTGAACAACACTGTGTGTACAGTGCTCACTTCTACTGTCTACTGTCACTGGAAATGATCAGAAAAGATTATTTCCAACAACAGTAATGTAATGTGTGTAGGTAGCTTAGGTGCATAAACAAGTAAGCTCAGCCAATTCAAACATACCTGTTTATCCATAATTAAAACAACTATTCTGAAAGATGATAGTTCGCAATTCAGATTTTATGGTCTTGTCCTCATGTCCACGGGCACCTTTAAATTTAGTAAAATATAAACAAAAAAACATAGAATGCACAGGGATATCAGGGCTCCCCTGTAACCAGCAGCTGTGATTACACAGGAAGAGCTAAATTCTCCCTGCGTATTCTGTAGGAATGAGTTATCAGTGTCACAGCTAAATAGAAAATTCATAAACATTATTATTATCCTCACCATTTGTGCCAGAGTAACTTGTCTTGACACTGTGAATATTTCAGAATATTTTAGAATTGTGTCTAAAACCTTACCTATTAAATGTCAATCACACCTAAAACTGTTTCTTTGCCAATAAATGGTCAGATCAGTAAGTAAGAACAAATCACTACTAAAGGCCAAATTCTCAGCTGTTTACTGTACCATCAGTAAAAGAAATACAGTTTTTAGTTTTGCTTAGCATGCATCCTTTCATCTAGTAATAGAACTTTTTTGCAGGGGTGAACATGTGTGCAGGGCACTCGGTGAATTATTCCTAATAGTTTTGATTCTAGTTGCCCATATGTAGGAAGAATATTTTCCCTATGCATATTCTTTACAAATACTTGATTTATTTGGAATAACTTTTGAGGTCACCTTAGATATCTAAGATTGGGCAAGGTAGCCAAACCTTATGCTAGGCTCTGGATATAAAGATAGGGTCTACTCTTACAGGTGGTCCATGTATAGAAATGGTTCTGAAGGGACACCCAAGAATCAAAAAGACAAGGATGAAGCATCATACCCAAACGTAAGAGTATAAGCATTATGTGTACTTGTGTAAAAAGTCTAATAAAATCCCATACACAAACACATTACTGTTGATAGCTATAAAACAGGAGGTAGGTATAAGTGACAAGGTGTAATAAACATTATGTGACTAGTACAGGAATTACAAGAAAACAAGCGTCACAAGCTGTGACAATGTGTCAATTTCTTGATATTCCTGTACTCATAAATTTGTTTTACTTCACTAAATAAAATGACAAACTTACTAATAGTAATCATACACATAACCACTTCCTGCACATGTACTTTAACTTATTGTACTATATGTGGCTTTATGGATTATGTATGTTTATTAAAACATTAGCAGCAAAGTACTTAAAAAAAACAGCATGGTAGAAAAATTACTAGCACGTGATTTATATAAGCA
>NC_092858.1:70790975-70794150 GCF_032062135.1 Pyxicephalus adspersus | reverse complement strand
GGTCAAGGTAATTTAAATAGTACAAAGGGACGCTGGAAAAATAAAGGGAGGTTTGAGGGTACTTTTAAGGAGCTACCTAAAGTTTGGATATAAGGTAACACTTTTGGGCACAATGTTGCATGATTGCAAATGTAGAAATATGCTTGGTGTCATAAACTTTGTGAGATTGTGGGACTGTGAGTGAATACACAACCCAGGTGTACATAAAAATGCTATTACATTGGCTTTGGGCTGAATGTTCTTCAGCTGTTCTTCGCTGATCTGATCTCTTTTCTGATCCCCTTTTCTCTCAATGCCAAGGTCTCTGCATATTCACAATATCCTTAGAGAAGCAATTACTTCTGCCCATTAATCTAGGAAGGAATACTAGGCTATTTCTGAAAAAGGTAAGTACATCATTCTAAGGTGAGAAATATTGTTTACAAGTTGAAAACATTCAAACAATCTTCCAGGTAGTTGACTTCCTAGAAAATTCACCCTAAGGTCTGACCATGTGATGCTCAGAGAAATTCCAAAATACTCAAGGTGCATATCTGACTCTTTAGGCTCCAGTTATCATGTTAAATGTTAAGGCCATACATTTAGATAAAGGCTGAAAAGTATGACTTGTTTGGGAGGGTTGCCAGGAGAAAGTCTATCTCTCTAAAAAGAACATAGCAGCATGGCTTACGTTTGCAATGGTGTATCTAAACAAACCACAAGACTTCTGAAACAATGTCTTTTGAACAGGTTGAACAAGCTGAATGTGGAAATGTTTGGCAAAGACCAAATACAGCATATTAGCACAAACACCTCATACCACCAGTCAAGCACAATGGTGAAAGAGTTATATTTTGTGCTTGTTTTTCAGTCACAGGACCTGGGTGCCTTACAGTCATTCAGTCTGCAAAATATTCTAGAGGCCATCTGTGCGAAAGCTGATTCTTGGCTGAAATATGGTTAAGCAACAGGACAATGATTCTAGCATACTAGCACATCTACAACAGAATAGCTAAAGAAGAAATTAGTCAAGGGGTCTGATTTATTAAAACTCCCCAAGGCTGGAGAGGATATACTTTCATCAGTGAAGCAGGGTGATCCAGCAATCCTCTCCAGCGTGGAGAGTTTAATAAAGGCCCAAGGTGTTGTAATGGCCCCATTAAATTCCAGACCTTAATCCAATTAAAATGCCGTGGCAGGACCTCAAGAGAACTGTGCATAAATAAATGCTTGCCAACCTCAATAAACTGAAGCAATGTTTTAAAGCAGTGGGCTAAAACTCATGCACAACAATATGAGAGACTGGTAAATCATACTGAAAATGATTACTTCAAGTTATTGCTGCTGAATCCTGTCTATACCCTATTTCACCCATTGCTCCTCCATTTTGGCTTCAGGTTAGATTAAAATTTAGAATCTGCTAAGGACAAGACAATTTTTTTAATTATATCCTGATAAACCTTAAAAATGAAAAAGAGTGAGCACATTTAAAAGAGCTCTAAGGCTATGTACATACGTGCAATAACTGTCATTGGAAAGGATTTTTCACGATCCTTTCCAATGACTAACAGTCGACTGCACAATGCATGAACGAGTGCTGTGCATACAGAGCCGCTCTGATCTATGGAGAGGGGAAGGGGAGGACGACGGAATGGCATCCCACTGTGCTCTCTCCCCTTCATTTCCATTACAATCGTTCTATCGCCGTCCATCGTTCAAGGATGTGCCAGGACAGATGTTCGGACAATGGACAACGAACGCTGTACACACGCCAGATTCTCGTCCGATATTGGCGCTGAGCCGATTATCAGTTGAGAGCCATTGCACGTGTGTACCCAGCCTTAAAACACATCTTTTCCAACTTGCTTGGAACTTCTTCTGTCTCCTCAGTACTCCACCATTCCATATCCCCTCTCCTATTGTGTGCTACATCTACCAGCTATTGTAAGCTCTTCTGGGCAAGGTCCTCTCATCCCCCTGTATTATTGATTGTATCTTTCTGTCATTTGCTACCCCTATTTAATGTACAGCACTGCATAATATGTTGGCGCTATAAAAATACTGATTAATAACAAATAATTTTAATCATTATCTAGCCAGAGGAAGTGTGGCCTATGTTTTGTAGTGGTTAGTGAGCCAAATCACAGCCTTCAGAAGGTGACCAGATGTCAGATACACAAGATTCATCAGCATATGTCAAGTGAGAAAAGATTCATAACACTAACGGGACAGGAAATAATATTTATTTTTCTTTGCAGGGAGATATTTTTCATAATTTAATGCTAGGGCCATCTTAAAAGTTTAAAGTTTCTATAGATTAAGGGAGCAGTTAAACAAGTAAACCCATTCCGGCTTGATTCCGTCAAGCCAATCTTTCCTAAAGAATGAGTTTAGCTAATATAAAAGCAAATGCTTCAGACACTTCAAACTAAATCAGTACAGCCTACACATATTTTACACAGGAGCCAAGCAATGTCTTCATATTAATAATAAATAATATTGTTAGAACAGATCCTTCACAGCTGTTTCTTATCTCTCTCTGAGCTTTTTTGTATTCCCATTAACTTGTACAGGGAAAGCTGATTTATTACAAATACCTGGTTCTTAAAACCCTAAGTACTTCATAAACCTGGAAAACCTATTTTTAAAACATGCATTTTATTACATATAAGGACAGTTAAATATTTAACTCTGATCACAGAAATGACACCTATAAGGTGGACTTTGTCTTGGACCCCTCAGCCACATGCTAAAAATGTTACCAGTATTTACAATTATTTTGGTCAGCTGTGTATATTGACTATAGCAGCTATTGGAGTTGTTGTCAGATACTTAAAACATGCGACAGTCAAACGTAAAATTACATTTATTTAGCATGTCCAAATACGAAAGATCTAAGGTAAGAAAAGAATAATAGGAGAAAAGAAATGGTTAAGCAAAATATAAGAAGGGGAGAAAAAAATGTTTTTTAAATTTGCTTCAGAAAGCGCTTAACACAAATTTTTGTCTGCAGGGGCCTCAAAAAATGTGCAAAGGACCTCATGACTATGCACTTCATGAAGATTTCCTGGTTTTACTAGTCACACAACTGACTTTATATCTGAACTTCAGCTTTTCTTTTCCTCAACACTTGTAGAGTGTCGCTTCTATCATGGGAGGTAATAATTCTATTTTCCAGCCTAAAATATGCAGCACT
>NC_092858.1:70760253-70790433 GCF_032062135.1 Pyxicephalus adspersus | reverse complement strand
ACAATTATATTGGTATAGTGGAACAATGCATTAAACTATACATTATTAGAAATGAAAAGCTGTGAGAAGGCAGATAATATCCTTTCTCCAATGAAAAACATTTACCTACCTGTTTGAAATTTGTTATATAATGTACACTGCGCTGTGGCTGTCAGGAATAAATTAACTCCAATGTGTATGCATGAGAGTTACACCATTCCTGTCTTGTAAATCAAATTGGCTGATGATCTGAACCTGAAAGGAGGTGGGGTGAAAATGGTGATGCCAGAGTGAAGCCAAAGAGAGGTGAGTTTAAATTAACTGTCCCTTCTAAAATAAACCATCTGCCTGCTCACATTTTTTTTTAGCTCTGTTTGAAACCTATTAACTTTTGTATCCTAGACAGGAATAAAAATTGTAGGAATAGTTTTACCATGTTTTATCAAAATCAAAGTAGGGAAGATATTCAGTATAAATTCTGCATTATGATAGATATATGCAAATATATATATATATATATATATATATATATATATATATAATAGTAAAATACTGGGAGAAGTTTACCTCTCTGTACAGCACTAGGTCCTCTTTCAGTACTGGAAAGGAAAGCAGGCGGTAGAGCATATGCAAGCTTTCAAGCTACAGATGAGAAAAGATCATCCCTGTCACCAACCACCTCCTTCGCCTTATGTCCTGCCTCTGTCCCACGACTTTCTGAGGAAATTGGCTACATACATGTTTTGATTTCAGATGATTTCAGCTTTAAGACACTTTTACAGTGTTTGGAGTACAGTAGTAAGAAAGAACCTTTGGAAATAAACAGTTCATCTAACAGTTTATTTATTATGATCAAGGCAATGGGAAACTCATTCTGTACAGTTGGCATATAGTTTAAAAAAGGATAGTCTGCTGGTCTCAGCTACATTTGCTTATGTATGTACAACTAAATTAAGCAGGACTTCATTTAAAATCCCATGGTTTTGCGCTATAGTAAATGATTTTACCAATAATTTATGCCAAGACCAGACCATACTAGTTGTTTCCTGCTCCTCAGATGCAATTGTGAAACCAATAATTGTGCAGCAAAGATTGCAAAACAAACAACATTATTCCCTGGTTATACTTTCCATGTTTGAGCTTCCGTTTATTTAGACATCTGTGCTGAGTGGTGAAATATCAATATTTAAAGCACATTTGATAGTGTTTCCTGTTTGAAATATGCTGGCAGATATATTAATGATTTCAAAATGTGAAGCCTTGTGCAATGACAAAACATTACAAAACAAAACAGTATGTTACAAATGTATGTCAATAAAGCAATTAGATTCACACTTTTATTCATTTAAGAGTTCAGCTGAAAAAATATCAATCGTTAATAACAATAACCCATTAAAAGAAATACAAAATTGTAAATATATGTTGCAGAAAGTAAGGCTCTTGTTTAAAGCTAAATAGTGCTGTAAATCCTAACTTGTTAGTATGGATCCACAATAGTGTCAAGAAGATCCAATCAAAAATGATTGAGAAAGCTATCACTAGATATCCACTGACCATTCCTAAAAACATTAGAATTCATAATCACCTTAATTAGCCAGCTATGTGTGCATTTACTGTTTTGCTATCCCAGAAAGTTTTCAAAAGGAAATGTAAAAGGTACCCCTATCGTTTAGGAACTACTTGTAACAATGAAGACAAATATTCCTGGTCCCTCAAAGTAAAGAATAGGCTTAGACCTCAGAGCACTATATAAAACAGCAGTTTGCAGTAAATGACTTTGATAATGTTAACTGCAATCCATGTATATTCTAAAAATTATTCCAGTTAGCACAATTTTTTCTATACTTTACCCTCATAAAGCTCCTAATTTTGACATAGAAAGAAAGGCCTGTCAGACAGATCAAAAATCTGCAGCCAGGTCTTATAAAAGATCTTAGTTCAACATGTGGGTTTACATGAGGCAAAGCTGCATATTTGATCCTGTAAGGGAGGGAGGGAGAGTGCTGTGGGCACCAGCCTGTGACAGGAGAGACAGCGGAGATAAGCCAGAGAAATCCATTCCAGCCAATCAACCTTCCCACCGAGTATGCTCAGATGTGGAGCATTAATTGTCTGTGTAACCGCAAATACAATAAAAATACAAGATGTATAGTACAGCCAGTTTTGCTTTCAAGCACTCCTAAAACAAGTGCTCTGTATGCAATACTTTAGGTGAATGAACAAGTACATGATTGTATTCTTAGGAACAATTGATACCATAGGGCCAAACAGCCTATAAATATATTGTTTAATTGATTACTAATCATTCTGCATGAACATGTCTAACTGTACAGATGTATTTGGGGGCTATTAACTACACATACTTAAGAATTTACCATATTATTTACCTTGAGAAAATAGTGACATTTTTTTTTTTTCAAGTGAAGTTTGGAAAATTTAGTGCTGTGGACCTAATATAAAGTTTGTGATTGTTATCCAGTTTCATTTTTTTTAAATGCCCAAACACCTCCATGCTTGGTTTGATTTCAACAGTACAGGAAATAAATCTCTCCAGTGAAGATAAAAAAAATGACAACGGTTCTAACCATTTTCTATTCTTATGAATTACTGGCAAAGATAGTAATTTGAACACCCCACCCTCCTACCCCCCTCCAACCCATCCTGCAGCAAAGATGTAATTCTTACCTTGTAAAAAAGATATGCCGATGTAAGTTGTTCAGGTTTTTGACAGTGCCACTTCCAATTTGTGGGACTGTCTGTCCACTGAAGCAATAATGCCTGGCTGTACAGATCCCTGCTTGTCCCTTCTTACTGACACCTATTCATAAAAAAGACCCACAATGGACAGCTGAGGAACAAATACATTTTTGCTACGAATACAGTTTGACAGCTTCAGCAAAGGCTAGTTTTCAGGATTGTATTAAAAAGTATACAGTGGACTTCTGTTCTTAGTATCATTCTATTACAGGTTATACATACAGTACATTCTGCTTAAACATTCAGTTTGTCTATTCATGTAAAGAATTAAGAGAATTGGGGGCTGCAGACAGGAAATATGTTCAAAAATATTAAAGGTACTATATTGCTTTATTTACAATAATACTGTAATCCTAATAAGTGGACAGCAACTTCTCTACCATATGGTAAAATAACTATATCAGTCAATAAACACATATCCCTTATGTCACAACAGAGCTTTTTGTTGGCATTCTGTAGTGCATAAAGCACTTTATATGCCTCACCTATCTCAACAATCAGTAGCAGTTGCTAATATTATGTCTTGCATACAGGTCCCCTTAAAAGTAAGCACTTACAGCTCAATATATCAAATATAGTAGTGATGTACAATATTTCAGGTAATTAATGCAACAAAAATGAATAAATAACCACAATTAAATTTCCTCTTTCAACTTAAATTTAGTGTCTAACCCTGGGCCTTTTTAAGAAAACAGACCTCTGGGCAGCTTTGACTGCAACATGCCCTCCAATCTGGAGATTTCACGCAGAGTAATTCCTTTTTGCCACAAGATGTCCTCAGCTGAAAAACTTGTGATGTTGATGTCATGGACATAACCCCTTTATAGGGGGACGCAAAGCAAACAATGCCCTTTGTTTGCTTTGCGTCCATGCAAATAACAGTGCTGATTCTATATACCCTAGGGTCAACCTATCACAGAAATAGAAGAGGACTGTATGTGTCAAAGCCACCCTCTACATCTCTAAAGGACCCCATGTGCCACCTGACCATCCAGAAGACATCAGAAAATAGTATGTGTTTTTTAAAAAAAGGTAATTTCCTTAACACTGGTGAAGTGTTCATTGAAAAGACAGCACGTGAGATCAGGCAATTGACAATGCACAACTGTCAGACATTTTGTGACCTGTGAACCCAGACTCTTAAGCTATACTGGAAGCTCAAAAATAGGTAAAGCTGAATAAGAAGCAAATATACATTTCCACGAGTAAACCTAAACTATTATAATAATTTAAAGTAGATAATGAGATTTCTGATTAATCTAAAGTGGAAAAAAAGCGCTGTAGGAGAACAAGTTTGCCATAATGTATGCAGTTATATCAAGAGACCCCTTCTGCTTAAAGTCACATTCGGTTCGCTTTTAAAACATACAGGGCCTCACATCAAAGTGCAGTACTAAGAAGTGTCTGTGTTGTCAGAAGGAATGTAGATTTTTTTAAAAAGGGATAAACAATTCCAATGGTTTTTATGGCATTTGTATCACATAAAATAAAAATACCTTACTGCAGTTATTGAACACAATAGCTATTATCAACCTACTATTACAGTAAAAAGACTATGTCCATAGCTATTTAAATCAAGAGGCTAAGGGCAATTTGTTCATATAGGATCTACAAATACTATGTATACTCAGACATGCCAACATTGGTGCACCATTTTATAATCTCAGAAGTACACAGAAATGAAAATACAAGCTGATTTACAGACGATCTAATTTTCTATTCTGGCTTGACCATTACCAACAAATCTCCAGATCTGCACTGTGCAAGACCAGTTAATATTTCAAAGACTTATTACCCAGCTAGTAGAACTGAAGCTACAAATTGGGTTTAAACCATCACCCCACGTAGGACAAGCTAAAATAACAATAGATCCTTAGCATTTTTGTTGTCAAGTATATTGTCATGGCTAATTAAAATACATCAATTTGCCTGGCAGTCTTGTAGGCTTATAAGGAACCTGTAAATACTCAATAAACAATATTCACAATTTGATTTTTACAGCACCATGAGCCAAATACTTGTAATAATACTGCCTTAAAAATAAAACACTATTTACAGCCTTTTGTACTTTGGATATTGTGACCTTTCAACATTTTTCTGGTTAGCAAAAGAAAGTCAGCATTATGCTTTTAATCAATGATATTCCAAATAATTTCCAGTGAGCGGGGTCATACTCCATGCTGTGTGACAGTAATAGTAATCCTATCTAGATCAAATTGGGTTTACTCTGTAGTAATCTTCCAGTGGGAGGTTGTGAATTCCTCCATAGCAGTCTGTAACATAGATATTTTCTGCCATCAGCTTCATTAAGAGGCAGTTGGAATCCTGACACCACTTTTGCATATCAGGATGCCTGAAAAAAAAAGAAAGTTGTGTCAAATTGTGTTAAATGTATAATGTAAACTCCAATGAATAAAGTGGTATTAAACAAGGAAACTTTCACAAAACAGGTTTTTAATAATAATATTTGCATTTGAAATCCTTCTGGTTCTAACTTACGGATTACATATTGATAAGTCTTTTTTTTTTTGTAGACTGGAAAGTGGGAGTGATTGAGTAGTTATCAAAGACACTAAGCAGGCTGACAATGCATAAGCCATAAAATGCTGTTTTGTCAGTCCAAAACAGAGCATAACAGCTGGAAGGATCAACAGGTAGCTTTCTGCACTTGTATGATCTTTAGGAGATATTACAGCATGGTCAACTAAAGATATGCTTAACATTGGTTACAGTATTATTCTTATTATCATGAACCATGGTACACTTCCTCACCAAACTCAAGATGACTGAAAGAATATTCACCAATATTTAAGGGTCAAGTCTTGGAATGAAATTGAATCCTGAATCTGCTTAAATAACAAAGTCAAATTATTTTGGGAAAAGCAAACTGATATTGGCAGTCATTATAATGCTAAATATATATTTAAAGATCTAGAATGAACCTGAGATTCACAATGCCCAAGGTCTACAGATGACTTTCTATGAAGGGCAACTGAGCCAAATCCATTAAAGTACCTTAAAAAGGATAAATTGCATTTTAATCCTTATCAAAAGGATGCCAAGGCTGGGATTGTTTTCATACATAATATGATTTTATATCATATACACACACAGAGTTTAAACATCTATTGCTAGATAATAGATAAATGTTTCTAGTATTAGCCAATGAAAGAAGCTCCCACTGAATGGGCGAAGGTACTCTACCTTAACTGTTATTAGATAATACATCAGAGATATCTTGAGATATGAGATATCAGTTGTAAAAGAAATGCATATTTTTGAATAGGATTGATTTACAAGTGCTTGTTCACATGGACAGTCGATTTGCTCTGATTTCAAATGATTACCACCTGAATGTGGTTGTAAGCCGTTTAAGAAAGTGATTAAGAGAACATTATAGGCGTTGATAAAATGCCCAGAAACCTCTGTGGTTGTCTTCCACAGAAAATAGAGGGGAATGAAATGGAGAAGTATAAATTAAGTCAGTATTACATACATCAAATTTTTACAAACAACACATTGGCTTTATAAGTACAGAAAAGTGTATGTTGGAGCAACTTTACTAGCTGAGCAAAAATATACTGGAGAAATCTGTTATTATAACAATAATTTTTCAGATCCACAGGAAACAAACCTGGAAAATAGAGCTTTCTTGGCAAAGTCTGCTCCATCTGCTGGTACATTTACCATCTGGCCCATCAGGGTCAGCGCAGCACACTGTGGTTCCTGTGGCTGTGTAAGCACCTTTCTGAAAGCACAAAAAAGAGACGAGTTCATTATATCATCTCATGCCATCTTTATATTTCATAAAACACCAGTTTTTTTTACATAATACAGATATTAGCATATTGCAGCGTCCTAAAATATATGCATACTAACACTACCTGGGAGGTTATTTGGAAACATTTCTGTGCTTACTAGAAAATTACATTTTAATTTCAATTATTCTTTCAGTGTGTATTTTAAAGTATTTTATATTGTTCAAATAGGCCACTAGGGAGACGAATTAATTAACTAATCAATGCTAGCTATCTGGAAGTCACTGATAATTTTGCTCCAGTATTTACGGAACAAGTATGCAGTTAATGCCTTGTAAAATGTGGGGCTGCAAACGGCTGATCCTTGAGTCCCAGTGCTGCAGCCTAGAACCCTTTCCTTTGCCTCTCTCAGTGGTTCCTGGACCTGGGATACTGTCTATGTCAAAAGCAGTTTCTCTCTATTATTTTGTCATTTTTTTTGGGACCTTACATTTGCCTATTTATAACCTATACCTTGTTTCAGAAAAAAATGTAAGCCCAAGAATGGAAGTAATATGCTAAAACACAGGCTGGTTAGATTTTGCATGAAGAACTCGTGCCTTTTACATTTACATTAATTGTATGGCACTTATACTGTATACTATTCAGTGTGTGCCAAGCTGCCCTCCTTTGCCCACCAACACAATATGGCACTGGCTTATCTCTGCTGTGTTAGTGGAGAACGGCAGCCTATGGTAGAAAAACCTTTAGCCCTGATACCAATAGGAGTGTTCCAAGGTGAAAAACATATAGAACTGCAGATATATGATAGAATGACAAGGTCCTACAGAAAGAAAAATAGGTACAGAAGCATATTGTACACTTGTAAATCTGTGCATAACTTCCCCCCACATACACTCACTATCCTCCCTAATGTAAATATGCCACCCCCAGTAATGTTCTGGTATAGTCATGTCCTATCTCCCTATTAATGTCCATGATCAGTGGCATCACTGGAGTGGGTGTCATAAGCATTGTACCTTATCCTGTCACCTCCAACCCTTTGGACAAAAGCGGATTCCACAACAGAGAGAAAATATAAAGTACATAGAGAACCATGACATACATGGGCATCGTCACAGTAGATTGTGAGTCGGGGCAATTAATGGGAATACCTTAAAAGTTTGGGACTCTGTTCAGGGCTAGGAAGTATAGGTGTCAGACTCATGCAATTTACTATATTCAGATCAACATCCTGTGTCTGTGCAATAGGTTCATCTAGCCAAATGCTCTAGTATGTGTTTTTCTTTTCTCTCTTGTGGTTATTGACTCTTATTTTTTAATATGATTGTTTGCTGCCCACCCTGTGGGCCTATTCCTGTTTCCAAGATTGGCTGTTGACTGTGTATCTATCTCTGCTTCTATTTCTGGTCAGTGGCCTCTGTGCTGGTGTGTCTGCCACAACCCGCAAGCCTTTTATATCAGTGCAGGGTTCTCTGGTGAACACGTGCCTAGGTTTTAATCTCTGACGAACAAACAGATCGCACAGAGGGTCCACTTTATAGCATATCCATAACAGAAACCATCTCACCAAGGTTACAATAAAATTGTAGTTGGTGAGTAAATATGCCACACATATGGGACACCAGCAAGGATCACTGCTCCTTAGGTCACAGTGTCACACCTCTGACTAATGAAAAGAAACATGCTCTAGTAAAAAAAGCACCTAAAATAAGCAAGCATTGTTTATAAATCTTACAAGTATATTAAGGAAATTCAAATATTTTTGAGATAACATGATATGATAGCCAGATAGCAATGTTGTAAAATAACAACAAGCAGATATGAATAATATGCAGCTATTACCAACACGGTAATTCCCAGTAAAGCCATTTCTCCCTTTTTGTTCTTCCTGGATAAATGTCACACAGAAACATGGAAAGGATATTACACAGTATTTACAATTTCTTTTTGTTTTTGTTTGTTTTTAATAGGGACATAATGTTTAGATGGACTTTTTAAAGACTATTGCATGTTAATATATTTTATATTTACATGTCTTTCTGTTTTGTTTTTTTATTTTTATTAGGGATATAATAACAGTTTTAGATCAATATTTTGAGAACGATTTTTATGAATATACATTTAACTGCCATAACCATCTGTGACCTAAAATAACTCTGGTAGTCTTTAAAAAACAAGAGAATTTCAATAGAGAATTTCAAAATTTTTCTAATTTAATTACTTAATAGGTTCCATGTTTTTGATAATCCATCCATTCTGAAAAAAATTATTTTGTTTGCCAAACCTGTTGTTCGAAGAACATTTAAAGGAAGGTGAAGAGGGTGTTTTTTCTATGCAGTGGAATTCTCTAGTGCTGTTTATCCTATCAACTTTTTCTTGGATCTGCAACCTATGAGTCATTTGAGCTATTTTCCCTAAACAGGAACTAAACACAAAATCCTCCAAAACACAAAAAATCCATTTACCTTCAATCCCTCCATCTGGAGTTCTCTTCCATCGGGTCTCGCGACGTCCCGGCATTCGTCTTCGGACTGGCGCCTCTTCCGGGCTCATCTTTCTACGTCACCCGACCCAGACACAAGATTGGGTGATGTAGGTTGGAAAACATTTACGAATCTCACTGCGCATGCGTGAGATCGGCATTTTTTCCTTTTTCTCAAAAAGGCTCCTTCTGAGCATGCCCGAGATGCTCAGACATGAGCAGAAGGAGCACCCAAGAGCCTCCCAGGATGCGTGACGTAGGTATCTCGGGAGGCTTTGCGCTCCCATTCATTCTCGATCACCTAGGTGATTGAGAATTAGGTTTTTTTTTTTTTTTTAAAAGGGGTTTTCCCCCAAAAAAAACAAAACAAACAACAGCATTTTTACTTTACCCTAAAGGGTTGTCTACCCTTTTATGTAAATTGAAAACTCTGAGTTTAGGTATGCTTTAAGTGTAAAATAAGGTAAAGTAAACCTTTGATTATTTAATATGTGGGCCGAAAAAAAAACATGATTGGATGTTTGATGTAGGTTCACATGGCTTCACTTTACACTAAGGTTATAAAGATAAAAAGAGACAATATTCTTGCATACATCTTTTCATTGCATCCCTGGACTTTTACATATTACCATTATAGACCTGGCCCCACACATGTTTAATAATGCTCTTTTAGACCAGCAGGGGGAGGACACATGCAAAGGGAACTGTAAGCACATTATGAAATAAGTAGTGAGTAGTAGTTGAGACATTACAATAATTTTCTTATAAAATAACAAAGGGCTGTCAGATATTTAGGCTTGGCCACATGTCCCTAGTCTCAGCGACAAACATATGTCCCCATTACCTCATCTCTGAGCTATTGGTTTTTGCTTATGCTGTCCATTCTATCCACAGAGCCTCTTATGAAACTACAAATCATTTTGGAAAGTATGTAAACCTGTGTGGTTTTGTGACACTTCCTCTCTATTTATAAAGCAGTGAATCTTGCATAAATGTTGCTAAATGTTAGGTTCACTGCTTTAAAAATAAACCCCTTGTTGTTGGACATCTATTGAGAGTCCTGGAAAATACCATGCAAAGCTGTAAGCTACTGATATCAAGTGGCTACAGCATAAGGGCATCTTTTCTCATCCTTTATACTGTTTTACCTTTTGAGGAACATTTAAAATAATGTTAAGTTGTAAGGAAGCCCCTGCTAAATTAAAAAAATATGTTTGAATTGGTTGCTCTGAAATGGGGAGAAAGCTAAAAAATGTCTGTGATTTTATTGCTACTGATGAAGATTATCCCCACTCCTAATGTGTGATACTTCCCCCACCTCTTAGATTGTAAGCTCTTCGGGCAGGGTTCTCTCCTCCTCCTGTGTCACTGTCTGTATCTGTCTGTTGTTTGAAACCCCTATTTATTGTGCAGCGCTGTGTAATATGTTGGAGCTATATAAATACTCTAGTAATATTAACAATAATAATAAAATGTCACTGGCTCTCCTAAGTGTTGGCTCTACAACTATGAAAACACCATTTTATGGGAAGTCAATCAGTCACAGCTTGAGGAACCCCTGGCAAATTCTGGAGGAACCCTATTTGAGAATTGCTGGAATACAGTATTTATATTCCTCTGGTGTTATTAGATTATGGGTAGTTTTTCTAAATGCTAAAAGAGGGGTAGTCAGGGAAGACTATTGATTTTAGAATAAAAAAGCAGTGGTGGGTTGAACTATATGCACAACATGTTTCATAATAAGCTTGATCCGTGTTGTATGTATTTTTTGATCAAATAAGGTTATAAGGTCCTAGAGATGGTCTTTCCTCTTGTCACATTTTGTGACATTTTCCTTTCCCTTTGATCTGTATTCCTATACGTGTCTAGGTGGCAATAAGGTCAGAGCTGGCAGATCAGTCTGTATCATACATACACATGTCTAGCACCAATCTGAAATACACACTCCTGAGAGACCAACCCCTGGTAAAGTTTCATGAGCCTTTATTTGAAGGTAAAGCATATCACTAGGGACATTTTCTCTTACATATTAGAAAACCCAGATAAAATGTATTTGTCACAGTCCTTAGGGGCGGGGACTGTATTAGTTTTCTGTACCTGGTGATCCTGTTGCAATATAATATATTTTTGTTTTTGGGTTTAGATAAGCTTTACAGGCCTCAGTATAGGCTGTGATTTCTTTGTTTACTGCATGTGTTTACAGAACAAAAGATAAAGACTGCCTGGACTCCATACACTGCATTTTTCTTTTTGAATCTTAATTTTCTAATCAGCATTTCCTTATTACCTGGATACATATTGTAAGCAAAAAGATTCACTTCGGTATAAGGCACAATATTTCCATTCTCTGAAGCCTATTACACACAAGCAGTTCCACTGACAAGTTCCTGCCCTTGACTAACCAGCCTAATCCTTGCCAGGAGTTGTATTACAGCATAAAAGTTATATATAGTAATACAAAGACATGGCTCTGGAATGTGTGTACACAAAGACTGAGGAACTGTATGTTTACAGGGGAAACAACATACATACTTGATTAAAAGCATTTGGACACTTGCTGTTTGTATCTCATATTTGCTCTGAGCAAGGTGCTCACCAGTGCCTCGGGTTTGTAACTTTTAGATTAGTCATGAAAATATTAGGCACAAAAATCTAAACGAGAAAGTGGACAGGATGTTCAGGGTGACCAATCAAGCAGTTTTGGTCTATATAAATGATGAAAACTGAATGTTCCATTTTTTTTTAATTTTCATAAATACTTCTAAACCTTAGCAATTTACAAAGTAGTATTTGATTGTAAAAGCTTGTTAAATACAATGCTTGTCAGAAATGTATAGTGCAAGGTCTGTTTTTAAGTAGGCCCTTCTCTATCTTGCTGAAAAGCAGCATAAACATTAAAAACACCCCTAGGAGAAAATGTTAGATAACATACCTACCATTCCTCTGATTTCTAAAGTGCAGAGGGTGATATCATGCTCTAAAGATAAGATCCTTGGGTATCTTAGGTAGTTCAAATATTAGGAGGAGACCCTGAAGCACAGGTCTGGAGTACTGCAAGGTTTGGAGTACATTGCACAAATCTAGATGGAAGGAGAATGACTTCACCTTTGCCTAAGTGTAAGTTGAGGGATTTTCTATCTAACTTTAGAAAATTAATTTGTTAAGTTGCTATTAAAGACAGTTAAATACATTTCCTAGCATAAGAAACCCAGAGAGTTGGCCATCTCCATATGTAAGCTCCAAAATGGACGGAAACACTGCCAACTGAAAAAAGGGTCTCCCTTGAGAACTTTTTAAGTCTTAAGGATTTTTCCTTGTAAAATGTATATAAACATGTTTTATTTAGAATTAAATATGTTTATGTTCCTTAACTTCAGATAGGAGCCAGTCCTGCACTATTATAAAAGAAAACCTGCATTCATACATTTTTTCTAGTTACATTGGGTCCAGTTTAATGATGTCACAAGTCCTTCTTGTTCTCTCTTCTTCCAATCCTAATTACTGAAGGAGCAGCAGTTGGTAATGACAGTGCAACTTTCTGCATCCTGTGAGCTCACAGGAGTTAGGTTGAATTTGGCAGCATTCTTCCATCTTCTGAATAAAAATAAAAATAAAGGATCTCCCATGCTGTACAGTTTACCCACAAAATTATCAATGAATAATAATAGGCACTTTCTGATGTTTCAAGCTGCTCAGTAGGATAGCCCTGAATGGCCAGGATGTCACCCACGCATTGTATCAGGCATAAACCTTGGGGTAAATTTTATTTCCAACATTAGCCTTAACTTCACAGCTGCATAATACAAAAATATCAAAATACAGATTTTTTCTCAAAATGTTTAAATTTGAGGAGAGAAAATCCAGAATATGTGATTGGGATTACCTGCACAAGTCACCATCTGGATCTGCAAAAGTGAAAGAAGAGACCGGATTGTTCATCAAATCAGAGAGAAAACTTGCTTTAGGAGTAACAGAAAACAACGGAATCCCGGTACTGTTATGAAGAGGACCATCGCTGGTTAGCAGAACCTGCCCAAATGGCAGTCCTTGGATCTAAAAAATAACAAAGAATAAATAATAATTACAGTTTATTGCTTTAAAATCTAATTATTTTTCTGCCTTCATCTTCTGCAAATAGGCAACTACATTGTTTCACCTGGAGGAAGAGAGTATATTGCGCAAGGAGTTACAAGAACTGATTTAGGAAAAGGATGGACAAGTTAGCTGCAAGAAAAATCATAGGGCTGAAGATGTGAAATCTTGAACAATGGATTCTAATTAAAGTTCAGAAGCCCTGTCAGCAAAGTATTGGATTTGTAAAAAGGCTACATAGACAGTGACCACATTTTAGTGAACAGTAGGTTGATGAGTTTTATCTTACAAATAAATTCAGAAAATATATAATCCATTAAATGCAAATATACTATTAGAATATATTATATTATTTTATATAGTGTGAACAGTGACTGTTAGAGATGACAGTTCGAATTTATGTCTGGAAGGGACCAAGTAAAATCCAGCTGTAATGACACAAACTGACAAATAACTTTACCCAAACACTATGTTTATGCTGCTGGTGAGTTTGCAGTACAATTACAGCTTCCTGATCCCCATGAACTGCTTCCATGGGTGAAACGCATGTAGCATCTGACCCATGGCAGACCATAGAGAATGAATGTGCAGTTAGCAGTTCAGTATTGGCTAGTATAAAATGCTGGTTTCTTCTGTTTGGCCAAATAGCTGCCGACCTCTAGGAGCTTCAGGGGAAAGCATGTTCCCTCCCCAGTTGTGAACCTAACCTTACAAACTGATGGCATATTAACATCACAAAAAAATAGTATTTAAGATAAAGTTAGGTTATGATAGGATAAGATTAAGCAAGTCACCTATGAGTGGAGTTTTAATGGGATATAGAATCTTTTGTACATGCTAAAAACAAATACCTTACCTGTTCATTTCTCATATACAATCAAAGTCACATGATCAGCACCAGTGCCCAGCACTTCTATTAACCCTTTAGACATAAACCACTACCATACAATGTCTAACTATTGGGTGCAGGCACAATCCAGGAAATGTATGACGTGCAACATATTGTACTGTATTAGACCTCATGGCCTGAGCAAATACATTTTAAATGAAATGATTTGTACTATTTCATATGTCTTCCAAAACCAAAAATGTCCTGCTGGCTTCTGACTATAAATACATGCATTGTCTACTACTAACAGAGATGTGAACTAACAACATGTGGGGGTAATAAATAATTGTTTACAGATTATCCTACCTTAAAGGAGGAATCTTTGCAATGTGCAGTAAAATATCTAATATGTTCGTAGTTGCACCCAATGCACCTGAAGATTTTCCAGGACTCTAGGGGCTCTATTTATAAAACAGGGAATCAGACATTCCCTCAAACATGCCCGGTTGGGAATATCGGTGTCCATATGTTTCAGTGGCAGTAATTGATTCCCACCAGGGAATGTTGGATTGCCTGTTTGAAAATAGAGCCCAAGTAGAGCATACCATTTGGTAACTTTACCTTTCCCAGGATCTTGCCAAAAGGTCTGTGACATCGCTCTGGCCTAGGCACCAAACTGGAAAGTAATCTTACTATATTTTTGTGTTTTTACCAATAACATATGTTTTTTTTTATTACAGTTACATGGGAGTAGGGGTCACATCAGGAAGCAGACATTGTATTTTGGTACTATTATTCATCTTGCTTTGTAAATCTCAGGACTGGGTGAGTAGAAATACAAAGGTAAAACAGCCCCGTGTGTATATAATTGGTGCATTTATCTGTTTGCGTGGGGATGAGTTTTAAACTGATAAATAGTTAGAAAATCAGCCCCCAAGTGAGAAAAGGAGAACTGTGAAAGGAAACAAAGGATGTGATGAAGCAACATTTGGATAGGTGCACCATCTCCGCTGGACCATGGGATAAATGGGACAGGAGATGAATGACCGGTACATGGCATGATGGCACGCTGTGGTCACTCACCGTCTCCTGGGAGGAAATGGTGGCCAGGACACCCCAGTGGCTCTTGTGGGCTAGTGTTCGGGCATTGATGGCCAGATTGGCCTGGAAGGCAGCTGCAGGAGATGGAGGGCTCTCTGTACTGCTCTCCCTTTTGTAGGAGAACATCCTGGAGGGGGATGAAATCTGCTCAGTGATATCAGGCCCTGGCCTGGACTTCATCACCCTGTCTTCTTTGTAAGCAGATGCTGGGTAGCTTTGCTTCCACATGCTGATCGTATCTTCCAGCAGAGAAGGAAGAGCATCTTCGGTGGAGGAGCTGTCCAATTCCTCCTCCACTTCATTGGTGACTGACCATGACACTGAATTAACAATCACATATGCTTCACCATAGGACAGCAAGCTAACTCCCAGGAGCCAAAGTAAGCAGGCTGCACGGGCAATGGATTTGTAGTGGAAGCAACACGCAGACATTTTCAGGCTGCTTTATGGATGCTGGAATGCTGGGTTCATTCAGGAGGTGTACCACTGCTGGGCCCTGACTGCCACCTGCTGGGCAAACTCAGCATAACACCTGGTAGTCACTGGCCATTTCCTGACAGAGATATGGAGCAATCTTATCTGTTTACCAGTTACTATGATAATTCACTGGTTATCATAGTAACTACCTTCTTTATTTTACTTCTTTCTGAGCTCCTCATATGATACAAATATAAAGTCATAACTCCTCCTCTGCATACTTCAAGAGTTGAGAATCACAATAGGTCAGCATGGCTGCCAGGAAACTAGTATTTGCATTAAGAAGGGAACAATGCCAGCCTAAATGTTTCTAATAGAGAATTTATTTGAAAGATAACTTTTAGTGGTTCTGGTACTTCCTAGGCTCCCCCCTGTCTGAATGTTCCAGTAAAGCCCCTATGATCAGGGCCTGGTACAGAAGTACCCCTTGTCCCCCCTGATGGTGGCCCTGAGTGTACCCAGCAGTGTTAAATACCTTTAGGCCAAATCCGGAGATCAATGCGACTTTGTTGAGGGCCGCTCAGATTTTACAGGAAATGGTGCCACCCAGGTCATAGATCCATTGTGCATGGGCACCCCACTTTTATATGAACCTTACTGTACTCCTATATATGACTTTGTCTGCCATAAAATTGGCATTTATCAATAGAAATTATTAAGTAACAGTATGAACAGTATGCATGCATGATAGATTAACGGTCCAACCAGGACTATTTACAACCAAGGGCCCCGCACTTGGAATATCTTGGGCGCAGAACACAAAAACACTAGTTAACACTATAAGGTACACTGAGGGGGGGGTCTATAAAGTACAGAAGTTGTCTTAAAAATAAAACCTGTAATACATAGGTAAGGCAGCTGACTCTGCTAATCCTTCCTTTGTACAATACAAGGTCTTTAGCTTTCGTGCCAAACCAAGTATTTTCTTGGATGGTTCGTAAAAACACAGGGTATCTCTCAGTATTTTCTTGTACTATTCACAATAATTGTAACCTAGATAGTACCAATTTGCTGAAAACCTGCGCTTGATGATGGATGTTGTCAGCTGTTAATACACAGCTACCCTTCAACTGTTCAAGCCATGAGAAAAGAGAAAGAAAATAGTAATGTATTGTATTTGTAATGTAGCATACAAGAATATTGTATATTCTATAAGTGAATGCATAACCAAAATATTGTTTTATTTGTACCAACATGGTGGCAAACATGTGAGAGTGATTCCTGCCCCTACACCTATCTATAAATGTTTCGCTCGGACAAGGTAGCCTCATCCCTTGTTCCCTCAGCCTACACAGGTTGCCTGCAGGCTCCTACCTGTATGATATAGATTAGGTGAGGTAGTTCAATTACATCCTTTTCATTCATGCCAGGAATCAAGAGGAATGGTAGAAGGTAGTTTAAAATAAAAAGACAGCTTTACCTGCTATCATTTTGCTAAGTTAAATCAAATCGGTTTTCCCTAAACTCCTGATCTCACTGGTAGATGCATTAGTAATCCCAGAAGAGTAACTGTTCCAGTAGAAAGCTTGATCTCCATTAAAGATGTGCTTGTTATGAAAAAAGACACTGATAAGAAGATATTTCAGGTTAAAAGGAGCTGCACTTAGTTTATTTACCCCAACTTTGCCCTGAGATCCCAAGAGAAGACAAAGATCCTTAGCCAATGCCTCAGCACTTTTTTTCACCAGAAGCCATAAACCTGGCTATTAGAGATATTCACAGGCTACTACTCCGGTATATTTCCTGAGGCTGGGGTCCTGTGATACATTTAAGGAAGTTAAACAGGCTGATCACAGTGGAGATGTTCAAGATGGACTGGATGTTGTCCCCAGACCTCCAGAATGCATACTGCTTTTAGAAACCTTTCTACACTGACAGATTCTGAATGAGATGCTACAAAAGTTTAGTTTGCCACCTCATCTTTCAGTCTCCCACTCTCTCAACTCTCTCAACTTTATAGGCACTCATTTGCATTACCATGGAGAAGTGGGTTTACTATTGTGTAAGACCCTTTTAGATCGGCTCCTTATCCTAGTGGAACAGATTGTCCCCACATTAGAACATTCACTTGTCTCATCCAATCCTGGAAGACTAAAGTTCCAGAACCTTGGGTTGTTGTAATGTTTCATGCCACTGTACAGACAACAATGAATGTCCTCTCAAGACATGATCATTACATCGGATATGCCAGCTAAGGAGATTAACATAACGTGGGTAGAGAATTCTTTGATATTTCACTTCTTAAAAACTGTAGGAAGGCTACAACCTTCTAAGGGGTACAGTTTTGACTAATAGGAATTGCTCCTGTCGCTGAAGTTCCTGGCCTACTCTCCATTTCCTCTGGTAGAATGCTGTTTCTTCTGGTATATGAATATCAAAACCTTGTATCTGGTAGTAATGTGGGAAAACCAAGCTTCACCAGACATCAGAACTGTTCTCTTAATGATATAGTGGTCATGTTAGTGGAATGTGCTTTAAGACCAGAAATCTTCAGTCTTTGTCCAGTTAATTTGTTGATTACCCACAAGCTCTGGCGAACAAAGGATTATATCAGATTGGATGTAAAAGGGACAGGAGAATATCAGATGGGTATACTTTTTCTACACAGCTTGTGTCACAAACCACTTCTGTGCACAAAACTAGTTAGATCAGTTTCCCAATTCTAAAATTCCTAAAAGCCCCGGATGACTTTGACACAAATCTAGATTACAAAAAAAATATTGTTTTGGTCCATACTTTAGTACATATGAGTTAGCTTTTGTTATAAATATTTAGGTGCACTGTTCAGGTATGTAATTCTAACATATCGGTTTATGTCCCGAGAAAACTTTTTTTTATAACATTCAGTGTGACATGTTCCCAAGACCCTAGCAGTCAGTTGTGCTTTTTTTTTTATTTATTTTTTTTTTACTTCAGACTCTTCCTTCCTCTAATTCAGACTCTTCCATGTGGCTGATGTAAGGTTTCCTGATAGGAATGCTCTAAGAGAAATGTGCCAGTGGACTCTTTCTTCAGGGAATGCTAAAACTGTTGTCAATTCCCAGCTATACAACTGAAGAAAAATCCCCCTTGAGAAGAGAATCACATTACATGGGAAAAATGCATCTAGAACTAATAATGAGCCCTACTGTGAGAAATCATTCTCAGCTTAATATTTTGCTTTCACTATAGTAACCTTTCAAGAGGAAATTGAAATTCTGTTTTATTACTATTTTTGTTCTAAAGTATTACTTTAGTTTTTTTTCTGTTTATTTTTACTTAGCTGTTAACAATTTCCCTATTTGGGCATGTTAATGTAGTGCTTTATACAGTGATTTTAAAATTGTAATTGTATATATTACTGAGTTAAAGGACTTAGCAACATTGAGAGTTAGACCAGATGTGTGATTTATTTTCTAGCCTATGAAAAGAACCTAGTCCAGATCTGGAAAGGACACAGACTGCTACAAAGCAAGTAGATCACAATTCCTTTCATGAAAAAAGCTAATGCTAATATTAAGTTAAATTCAAAAACCTGAGCAATCACAGTATTAAGATAGGGAAAGCTGCAGTGTTTGCATTCTTTTAAGAGCAGTATGTATGTCACACACATGGTTGTTATTGTAGAAAATAACTGATTAATATTTTAGAAGCATTCTGTATACCATCAGTGTAGAGAATACATTTGAATTTCTTGACAATTTTAGCGAATCACAGTGGCTACACTTTTAAAAAGAAACATAATTTTAATGATATTAAATTACAAACTAGCTTGTGTATAATAAATTGATGATTAAAATAATCAAAGAAATATGATATAAAGATTTTTGATTGTACGTGTAGTTCCTTTCATTTTTGTGTTGCTGATTGTCAGAGATTGTTATTTCAGTTCCATTCATTCATTGGCATTTCAATCATTTGACAGATGTTGTTTATACAATGCTGTATTGCAGGTGAAATTATGGAGAATATTTTTAAAATGAATCAGTAAAAAACATTTTCTAGCTTTAAAACCACACTGCAGTATAAAAAGGACTGCTGAAAAGCACACGCAACAAACGCACCTTTAATTCAAACCATGTTATGAATAAAGTTTGTTTCCCTTACTGGTGACATTTTAGTTTGCATCTAAAAACTTCTTTTATTCTCCAAAGTTTCTTTACGCTAATGACATACCCTCCTGGAACCCAGTTTGTGCTCAAAATATCCATAAGCATCTCACCAATAAAGCTAATTCCAGTAGTGGTTCTGTACAAGAATGTTTCCAGGGCACGTTTTGAAGGTGAGGATACATTATTGAACAGCATACTATGTCTACAGGAATGACTTTTTTAACCATAAGGGTGAAAGAAAAAGTAACTAGAGAGCATGCAGAAACCTTCCCCATGGGGACTATCCTAACCAGCACAAAACAAGAGAGGGAAATAGTTACAAAACAATAGGTACAACGTACAAAACAGAAAATAACAATAAGGTTGTTATGGCAGCACTATTGCATTGTATGATATTCATTTAAAAATGTTGCATGTTTAATACCCTTCTTTTCTCTAGAATATATATTGAACCCCAATCATTTTCCACTCATTCCTCCCTGCAACTTCTGAAAAATGTTAGAGGTGTACAAATCTCGATGGAACCAGGTTTCCTAGGTTTCAGTCTTGTCCAAGGCATATGCCTTTTGGCCTGGCATTTCCTACATTATTCTTGAATGAACGGGTCTTGCCCAAAAGAAACAGCCTCTGGTGTTGCTATTTAATTTATCTCACTTATCTAGGAAAACACACAGTAACTCTTTATTAATTCATCTTGTTCATGTATTCCATCAACGGTTTGTTAGAATGAATTATATCATGACCATGTAAGATCTTGCTGCATTCCTTTAGGGGACCCTGATAGATTTTTGAAAACTTGGTTCCACTGAATCGCCTGTGCCTATTTCAGTCTTTGTAATTGTCAATTGAAGGGACAAGGACAGTGCAGGGACTGAACAAGTAAAAGGTTCCGTTTGGCAAGAAAGTTTGCTATAATCTGCAAACATGCCGTGCATATGTGTAATTTATGGGAAATACCTTGTGAGGGGCCACAAGATTTCTAGCGGTATCATTGCCACTTCCTGTGAGCTGAAAAGACATCAGAAACAAAGTTAACTGCTATTTCCATCAATCTACCATGTAGTGTAGATGAACAAGGACAAACAACCAAACAACTATGGCTGCTGCAGTGGAGAAATGAATGTAGAAAAGAACTTAAGGAAATAATGTAGCTACCATATCCAAAGCCTGGTAAACCGCAATTATTCAGGGAAGGATCTGTACAATAGACACAGACATCACCCAAAAACATGAAACAACACTCCTTATTTATCTGTCCATCCATTCATGTAATATTTTGAGTAATAATAATAAATTATTTATATGCATTTACTCATCCCCATTGTCTTAGCATACTTGGCACAGGAAATGTTATTTATAGGCCTTCTCTAATCCAGTGTTCCTCTATTCTATATGTATGTTACCATGGCAATACTTGCGGAATATCCTGTAGAGGATGAGGTGTAACAGACTCATCTTTAGGGAAGCCATAATAATATATTTTATCATCACTATTGTCAGCCAAACTTTATTACACTGACCATATACAGATCCTAAGAGTGAAGCTTAAATGGTACAGAGTCCTCAAGGAAATTGATAAATAGGTTGCCCTCTATGACTTGTTAGTGAAATGCTAGCAGTAATTTAATGAATTGTTTAGGCAGATCCCTGCACTGCCAATACAATGGCAAAAATTGGGAATTAGATGACCAGACTGCAAAGTGTGTGGTTTATTTCAATACAGAAGGTGGCCAAAGCAATATTCAGGCATATTAAGCCAATTATAACCACATTTCCATCATGAAAACCAAAAGGATCCAGACAACCTACCACCAACAGTTTTCTACGGAAGCTGTAAACTAATTAAAACTGTTGATAATATGTTTTTTGATTTATTTGGAAAATTTTGTAATAGAATCTGTTGTAAGTAGCTGAAAAAGCCTATACATTTTCATGGATGTACCCAGCACTAGGCCATGGTTTAATTATACATTTGATGAAAGAGCGTAGAATTTCCTAAACTGTGTACAGACACTAGATTTTTTGTTGCCTGAGATGAGTGTTAATGATCATCTCAGACAGAAGTCTAGCATCTGTACAGCTGTCCATTGACATCACTTTCAGATCCACTGTGCCCCCTCTCATTATTTCAAGTGGCATATTGCATTACTTTAGTTGCTTGTGGATTAGCTTTAGTTGCTAATGGAAAGTGTTTTATTTATTTTTGCCTTCAAGTGCTGCTGGCTTCATATACAGAATGAGACATATCCTATCCTAAACATAAAGCACATTAGCACTACACAGTGGTGTGAATGGGCCCCTTAGGGGTCTTTTAAAACCCCTAACCAATTCACCAGTTACAACCCAGTAAAGCTGTCTCTCTCAACCATGTTAAAAGCTAACAGCTCTTTCCTGTAATATAAGAACTGTAGTGTCCTCTCTGGCAAACCATATATCTCTTACTATCTCCTACCCTCATGACATACACAAGCCCCACTTCCAGTTCTTTGTGCAAAATACTGCAACCTCAAGGTTTCTTTTTCCTTAGTTGCTTAATAAGCCTTAGGCACCAGAGGGATAATTTCGTAAAAATATAAACATCAAGCAAATTTGAAAATTCTCTTTAATTAGTGAAACTTGTAGAAGAAAACAACTCAAAGTTTGCAAGTTCTTTATAGTTTTCCTATATATTACATCTAGACATTGCATGTTAAAGCATATGTAAGCAGAATTAACAATTAATATATTTAGTACGTATCTGGAAAAAAAAAGTTTACCCTTGTTTCATCTATTTAATCATCCTTCAAGTACAAAATAAAATACTGTAAAGGTGACAGAAGCATAATGTGCTCCTACCATCCTTTCATCCTTTGACATGGCAACACAGTGTATTTGTGGCTCTGAATTCCAAATCATTTGTTGTTAACCCAGCCTACCTAATTACTGATGGATTACAAAGAACGCAGACCTCTCCTCATCTTTGGCCCCCACTCCCATCCCCCCTCATCCTTTTAACAATTTGCACAGGCAAACAGCACAGAAAGTTACCAGAGCACAAGATCTCTGGCAAAATCAACAGGAATTTCTCAAATGTATACAACAAAACATTTTCAATAATAAAGTTATGAGACCAAAAAGTTGTCCTTATTACTTCTAAGTGTGCCTTTGAGTACAAGTAGCGGTCTTGACACGTGCAGGTATTTTCCACCAATGATAGCCAACTACGAGCAATAATGCGCAGCTTTAACAATAAGCTTTGACAATAATTGCACATGTGTATGCAGCCTAAGGCTACATTTTGATTTACAATTGATTAAAAAAAGTTTGTCCACCCACCTCACCCAGAAGTAACTAGCAGGGTATGCCAGGGATGGCAGCTAGTATTCCCATACAAGTAATCAGCACGTTTTTTGTCGATACCAACCCACTTGCAACCTCCAGTATTGGATCAAGCTTAGCCTATTAGGTGTCTGCCAAAAAGTGGGTTTCTCCCCCCCTAGAGAATTGGTTTTAGGGGGCATTCAGAGTGCATTTAGAATGAAGGTAAGTGAAGAATGAGAAAAAAAAACACTAAACAAATACAAATTAAAATCCTTTTTTAGCTAATATTAATTTTCCAGGTTTCAGCAAAGTCCAAAGATGTTCCTCAGCATCCAGGTTGGCACGACAGATTTAAAAGGATGCAGGATCTGCCTTTACTAACTGCTCCAACTCAATTTAAGCTATTTGGAATGTTTTCCGTGTTGCTTGGCACGGTTTTATTTTTTCAAGGAACCAAGGAGTTCCCTGTGATATCATTGCCCATATGTTACTCTTTACTGATACTCTTGTATGTGAAATTTGATGTCTGTTCAGCAGCTGCTACATTTGCCTAGTATATAGCATATCCATTCTGCTTTTAGCAATCTGATTGTGATTGTGAAATGCTAGGCAAAGTGCAATGCTGTCACATGTGGGAAGATAATAGTATTAAAAGTAACATGAGGCCTTTAGAATAGATTCAGCAGAGGATTTCCTTAGAAATCTTATTTTACACAATACCCATGGACATAGTATTTGTATAATAGCTGTTTCTCTGAAGATGCTTTATAGTCAGCACAATGCTTCCTAGCTTGATTGTAGTGATCCCACACTGGGCAGCTGTGACTTCTTACACCCGGGCATAAGCTGGACACTCGGACTCAAGCAATGTAAAAAAAGATACATAAAGAAAGAAGGTGTAAAGGTAATAAAATAAAAGGTTTAGAATTTTAGAATCTAGACTCATTAATCACTGTTGCATGGTTTCAACAGGAAATTGTTTTCATAGTTCAAAATTGGAATAAGTGTAGGTGAAAATATTAATCTCGGTAAATGCAGTAGTTGTGGGTTTCCGTATTTAACCACTTGTAGTAGCACTATACAACAGCAGGATATGCTGGGACCTGTGGTGTAAATGTGACACCTCTATGGCCTTTCCTGCACCATGCTAGTTTTAGCCCATTACTCGTCCCTTCCACTCCCAGTTACTTGCTCAGATACAACTTGTTAAGTAGGTAGTGCAGAATCAGTATGAATTCTACTTTGGGTGTCAATATGTTGACATTAGTAATTTTCAGATTATAGGTGTTTGCAAACGTTTTGAAGCAATAAAGCCACCTGAACCAAAATAGGTCTGTTTATTTATCTGTTATTTGATATTTATTAAAAGACAGCAGTGTTGCCATGCTTTTTTTTTTTCAGATGCTGTGTACAGAGGCCAGGGGCAGTTTGCTGACCCTGCCACCTCCATAAATTGGTGCTGCTTGCAAACACTTAGAAATGCTTGTTCAAGCATTTTTTAGTGTTTGCCAGTTTTTTTTTTTTTTTTAAATTTAATATACTAGCAGATTAAAATTACAAAAAAAGGAAAATAAAACCACACTGATCTTCTAGGTTTTGGCAGCACCAAACATCTGCATAGACATTTGCAAATGCTTGGAAAAGCCTAGGGGTCGGTGCCTGATGTTTGAGCATCACTCTGCCTATATGAGCTCTAGGTGAGGCAGGATGTGGATTTACAGTGATATAACTGCATAAATGTGTGTTTTTATATTTCCTTTCCAGCAACAAATAAAAATGTATGTTATAGTTGTTATACCTACAATAACTTTTATGTTAAACAAAAAGATGTCAGGAAACCTATTAATAATTATTATGATCATATTGACCAGCAGGGGGGGAGAAAGCTGCAGTAAAGGGGGTTCTTGGCAAAAGTGTAGTTTATAAAACTAACAAAAGAATAGATAGCATGTAACAGACACAAATAATTGTAATTCATTGACACTAAATTTTCAGAAATATTTTCTGAAAACAAATTATTTCATTTTTGTGGAATTCTTATTCACAGAGGTGGCATTGATGTATTGTACACACATCAGCATAGCTGCCAAAATACTCTGTCAGTGTTTAACAGCTTTATCTATGAATCTTTCTCCCTGACAATTTTCATTTTAATTATTAATTACTGGAAAAATACATTTCATATAACAATGGTTTATGTAAATCTGGTCAAATTATTTCAAACAGTGGAAAATAGAATGTAATGGCTCTGGGTAATGTCTGTATTTATTATTTAGGCTATGTCTTGACAATTTGACAGAACAGGAAATAGGAGAAAATCAGGGAGAGTAATCAAATGAAAAATCTATAAATAAAATTTATTTGAAATTTAGAAATTCTATAGACTTTTGTATTGTTTTTAAAACCTCCAAATTGATTAAGGTTGGTAGATGTATTGTAATCTATTTATGAATTGATGTGCGGGCAGAATGTGCAATTTGATAAAAAAAATCTTCTCAGCAGGAACACTCACAGCATTTAAAAGCAATTGAAATTACCATATAAAACTTTAAAAAACCTCTATCAATATGTCAGATTTGTATTGTGTAAATAGATGTCATCTGGCTAGTAGTAAGGATATGACAAGCTCCCTCCAAAATGTCTTTTAAAAGAATTGTATGGTAGCTTCTTATATACAAGGGCACTAAAATCCCTGTTCTATGTCATCCGAACCTCACACTAACTTCCAGATTTGACTTTTTAATTGCACTAATGAAAATAGGTCGATAGTAACTGTCTAAAGTTTTAAAAACATTACACATTGCGTAGTCTACACCTGTATACCTGACAATAGGTCAAGATCTTCCACTTGGCTTTATATTAAGCATACATAAAATGGCAGATAACATAAGAGATTTATTTTGTTCTGTATGTGTTTTGTGAAGCTGTTTCTTAAGTACATCAATAAATCCTTATGTAAAATTTGATTATTTACCAAGAGCTGCTACTGCACATTTGACTTTTTTGCCTTTTGGTGCATGACCTAGTGGACTCTGCTTCGCTTTGTGGTTTAGATTTAATAACTTGTAAACTATAGAACAGTATGTGCAGATGAACAGCAGAACCTCAACTGGCCAACTGCACTTTAATTCATGCCTCATTGCTGCAGATAATGATTTATCTGTCTATTATGTCAGGGATATGAGGCATACACCAATGTTCACTCATCTATTCAAATGATAGTGCTTGTTGTATACAAAACTAATTCCACACAATTCCTATCTGTCTTTTGAAACCAGTAACCCCAGATTGCAAGATACTCTTTATGGCCATGATGTTGAAGATATATTTTTGTGGCATTTTTAACTTAGCAAGATATTTAGTGCAGTAAAAAAAATCTTAAATTTATTTTTGAATGTCTGCTGAGTGCATGGGAAGCTCTGACTTGAAACAGTATTTGCCATATTTACATGGTGGCCTCAGACATTTTAGGAGGGCTTTAAGCCCAACTAAACTTTCAGTTTAAATTAGCTAAGCATAATCAATGGGCATCAAAACGACAATAGAATTTTGTATGTTCTGCTACACTTTTTTGGCCACTAGGCCATTTCAGGGGTAGGCAGGAGCACACTAGGCCGGACTCTCTCTCTTGTCCCACCCTAATGGCTCCTCCCCCACCAGGAATGCTCCCTGAAAGGAAATCCCTCTCCTCCGTAATACTGGCCGTGGTAGATTGGGAAGGGAGCCACCACACGGAGGCTCAAGAGCTGCATGCGGTTCCGGAGCTCTGGCGGCTCTGCAAGCCAGGCGGGAACAAACTACTGGCTAGGCCAGCCATGGGCAAACTATGGCCCGCGGGCCGTATATGGCTCAATAAGGATGTTTCTCCGGCCCTTTGGGTGGTCCATGGCTCTGGCCGGTGCCACCCCGAGCAAGGTCAGAAGAAGGACCCTGGCACACCGGCCAGAGCCACAAAACATGTCCTCGGATCTGAGCCTGCGATGGGAGAGTGGGCAGGGTTGTATGCAGTGACACAGCCCGCCCACTCTCCCATCGCAGGCTCAGATCTGCAATGGGAAAGTGGGCGGGGTTATGCAATCATGACGTCATGTTCAGGGGCATCATGTTAGCATAACCCTGCCCACTCTACCATCGACCCGGCCCCTCTGGCAAATTTGTTTTCAGATTGTGGCCCCTGACTAAAAAATTTTGCCCACCCCTGGGTTAGGCTGTATCTGGGCTAAGGGCCAGAGTTTGCCGACCTCTGTGCTACACCATATGCATCGGTTTACAGGTAACAGAATTCTTGTGGTTGCACAGTATGTCCCAAACAGAAAAGTCAATTGACTTTCGGCGATCAGTTATGAACTGGCTGAATTGACTATTACAAACAGAATGCCAGTTATCCTTTGAAATGCCTTTTTACATAAAGTCTGTGGTTTATTATCCATAGTGTGAAAGTAACATTAGAAAAAACATGTTTATTCAATGAAGAAAATAGTATTCAAAGTTCTGAAAGAGTTAACTTTTCCCTAAATACCTGGAACTGATCTGCAGTTTAGTCACATGATCAGAGCCAAGGCAATTAATTATTCTCTGACCAGATCTACCAGCCTTGGGATTTGTAATTCAGGTAATCTAATTTGATTCTTTGTACGTGAGCCTTTATTACTGCAGAGAATAATTTGTCTATCTTTAATTTGCTATTCAGTTGGCACTTTGTTTGTATAGTTATACTTAGAACTACAGTTGAAGCTCAGATAGCCTGACATATGCCTATATGTCAACAAATTGCAGATGGTGGGTAAAAGTGTAAAAAAACATCTGCTAGGTATGCAAAGGGTTATAAAAAGGTGTCAAATTCCAAATAACTCTTAGAATTGAAGTATCAAATTGTATGACAAAAGGTCACCAACTGCACAAGCTGTATTCCATCATCTAGCTGAATTTGTATTTATTTCCATGGTATGTAAAATGTAGACTCATTTGTATGATCTGATATTTCTGGATAAAATAAAGATCTCTGTGGTTGATGTGAAAGTATTATATTTTTATTTATTACGTTAGTGTTTTACAATGTCTTATTTTAGAGGGGGTTTTTCATCCTGTTCAGCAGAATGTTCCCCCAGTCAACTGGTGACCTGGCAGGTTTGATGTCCGCAGCACAATGCCAGTATCCAAGATAATGCGATCTTCACATGTATGAGTGTATGGGCAAGAAGGTATGCATCTTTGTTGATGAATTTGTCAACTTTTGATCACATGCATTTGCATATGTACATCCTCAGCATGTGTGCATATCTCAGGGTGTATGCAGGAATATGGACACGCTCATTACTGTAACCAATCAGACTATACAAATAAGGCCCTTGCAGTGCTAACTGCAGCTGTAATCGTGACCCATAACTTGTGATCCTGTTCCTTCTCAGTGTCATTCTGTTACAGACCTGTTTTTTCTTGGCCTATGTCTGCTCTACTACCTGATACTGATCTTGGCTTGAACCTCGACCATGCTGCTGTCTTCTTTTTAATACCTACCATAGATCTACCTGCTTTATACTGACCTAAGCTTGATCCCCAGCTATACATCTGTGTGCAAATGTACCTGAAGTGCTTGTTCATAAGACTTGGTTTACACTTTGAATTTTCTTCAGCCTGCATCCCATTAGTGTGTAGCATTAGTGTGTCCCTCTGTCTCTCTTGTGATTGGATCCTGCCATTTCCGCTTGTTGATTTGCATGTGACAACTCCACATCCAGAAAATGCACTTAGGGACCTTTCATACTAGCTGTTGCTTCAGGCAATCTGATAGGTGACTGTTTCATTTCAAGCCCGGGAGCATTAAAAGAGGTCATCCCCCAATTCTCCAAAGTTATTAAACTTTTTGTCTTAATTGATGGCTAGCACAATGCAAAACTCTACTTTTTTTTACTGAAAAAGCCTCTCAATTATTCCATTGCTAATCTAAGGCTATATTAGGCATTTGCAGGTTTGATTGTATGCATTGCATATTGGGAATTGTGTTGGTGGGTTTAGTTTTTCTGCATTTGATTTGCAATTAACTGCAATCTATAGATTTTTCTGTACAAAGAAAGGGTTTGTTTACATTTCCTGTTTGTGGGTAATTACTGTGTGTCTGGCTACTGACAACTCATTATCTACAACTCCAGCCAACTGCTGAGTGTTGTGTTGGGTGGTTGGTAAGCATTTGTTAACTCCCCCCCCCCAGCACCCCATGACTTCCTCATGAAACCAAACACCCCTTGCAGCACCTGGCTTGTGAAATAGTAAATGCATTGCTTCACAGGCACCCAGGAACAGCAAGTGTGAACAAACCTTTATAGCATTGTATGGATGATTGCTTTGGCCTGCATGCCTTCAGCTGTAATTGAAGCAAAGCTCTTTTACTTGTACTAGCAGGTGATACTTCACTCACACACATGTACTGCACTCAAAACAAACACATTACTTTACCAAAATACATTATTTTAGGTAGTACTGTGTTAAAATACAAGCTATACTATTTGGAAAAAATCATCAAATGCCCTAATTATATAATGAGGGTAAATGGGACCAAGTACCGACCTCCTAGTGGTAACCATTATTTTTTCCATATTAGAGTGACCTTTCAATTAGGGACTCCCAGGACACTGTAGGTAGAAATTAAGGCAATGTACAGCCACTAATTACTAGTTCATACACATCATTGTGTGTGCAGAGATTCTTACAGGTGTTGACACTGCTGATTTCCTTTACTAATAATTCAGCAATGGCAGTATGGATTTTAAAGTGTAAAATAAATTGTATATTGGTACATTTTTCTCTAAAGTACCCTCATCATCTGGTATAGATGATAAATTTGCTTTAATGGTGTGGGTCAGTAGTGCAATCTTGAATCAGGCGGTTTGATTTTACTCCGAATTCTTATCTGAAATAATGCTGCATATCGAGATATGAGGATCTGTGCAACCGGGTTCTGAGAATGGATAATGTTTATCTTAAGCAAATGGGTATTTTCCCATGCCTTTGACACTGTGTAAGTACTGCAACTGATAAAGCTTACTAATTTTTAAGAAAAGGGTCTTAAGCTTTGATTCATAAAACTTTGTTTATGAATACATTTTGTTATTTATGACATGCATATGGGTAATGTTGAAAGACCATGAAACTTAAATTTTACTGTAAAACTGCTCTATACATGGTCTGTGAACCAACTATAAATAAAATGTGTTGTGGCAGTGGATGTTTACATCTGAAATGTAAACCCTACAGCTTTACTAGGGTATATGAAGAATGGTAGCATATAACTGTAGGCCTACTATATCTCTTTAA
>NC_092858.1:70713697-70760248 GCF_032062135.1 Pyxicephalus adspersus | reverse complement strand
ATTTTTAAGAAAAGGGTCTTAAGCTTTGATTCATAAAACTTTGTTTATGAATACATTTTGTTATTTATGACATGCATATGGGTAATGTTGAAAGACCATGAAACTTAAATTGTACTGTAAAACTGCTCTATACATGGTCTGTGAACCAACTATAAATAAAATGTGTTGTGGCAGTGGATGTTTACATCTGAAATGTAAACCCTACAGCTTTACTAGGGTATATGAAGAATGGTAGCATATAACTGTAGGCCTACTATATCTCTTTAACATTGCAAGTTACCTTGTGACTAGCGATGGGCATGGAATAACAGTTGCCTGGTCTGGCTGTTCTTCAGTGGGACTGACCATGAGAAGCGCCCTCACTACAGCCACTCTGATCACTTCTGATCACCACTCTCAAAGACACAATGTGTGGCTCACGCAGACCAGTGTTAACACTGTACTCTGTACATAAAGCTAACTGAGCTAATGATCTGTAATGCATAGGTGAAGCCAGTGACAAACACGTCAGATAATGTGCTGTAGATGTGTTGATAGAGACAGCATGAGTTGTATGTAAATCCCAATTGTTCATGTCAAGCTTACTTTGAACTTAGTTCATTTGGTAATAGGGCTGTATATCATATCATAGGGCTAACAGCAAAGTAGGTAGGTAGACTGTAGTGTAGTCAAACTCAACATATACAGAAAATGTTAGAATTTGCAAAGAAGTTAAAAAAAAGTAATAGCCTGCTTTTTTCCAAAGCTTTCCTAACCCCAGCAGAAGGTTGCAGATAAAGAAGAAAACTTCTTCATCTGTTGTGGTCCAACACTCCTCCAGCCTTGTGACACACAGGCTTAAGTTAAAAGGGTGACTCCATCATTAGCAACATATTGTCAGCAGCAGAGCCACATTGGAGAGCCTTCTGTTTACTCCTTCCCTGACCCCAATGCTGCGAATTTCAATTATAGCAATGGGCAGCAAAAGAGCAACATAACTCTGGCCCTGATGAAGAGGAAAAATTTGTAGATACTAGCAAGAGATCTTCTTGTTGATCATTTCCCGTGACAGTAGAATGAACAAGCTACATGCTGTGCTGTTTAGTTCCATGGAAAAAGTCAGGATGAGCAAGAGACACCCTGCTGCATCCATCTCCAAAGAAAAAGACAATGGTTATCCCTGCTCAGTTGTTTAGTAATCTGCCACACCAGATTGCTACATTATGTGAAAGGATTGCTGTACATGCACTAGATTTTCACCAAAGACGATCACCATCATTTTATCTTGGGTGAAAATATTATGAGTATGTAGCTTTAGCCAACCACCATTAAAATCCCCCATGTGACATGGATTACAGTTCTGCAATCAGTAGGGAGTGTGATTTTGCTATATGTATCAAAACTATCTTTAAAATCAAAACTTCTGGAGAATAGGATAGAGTCAACGTTTATTTCACTGCACATAGGTACTTGAACAAGATAAAATAACATACAGTACCTAGATGTTTTAAAAGGAAAAAAAACTCTCAGAAATTAAATAAATTCTAAAGATCTTAAAACACACACACACACACACATAATGTTCATGTCTGAGGACAATTCAATTAAAAGTGGAATACAATTTTTCATCTACCTTGAATGGAAAATAGTTACTAGCAGATCAGGCAAAACAAGCTACTAATGTGTACTTTTACAGAACAAGAGACATTCACTTACAGGTTTGCCAAGTACAATGGCATTTGCAGAAAGACATTTTAATACATTTTGCTTGGAGCATTTTTGACAGTGTATTACCTTTACTTTATATAAAAAATTTTTATTGTAGCACTTCAAAATGTTCACTATTGTCCGCAACACTGTGCTGATGAGCCAGAGAGTCTAAAACAGTGCTGTCCAAGTACTTGTTCAGCAAAGGCCCAGTAATTGCTTTAAATACCCAGCGGGTGGGTAAATACAATTTTAAAAATGCATGTAAAAATTCAATTTGTCCTAGCATATAAAACTGTCCCTACCTAGAATTTTTTCTTTTTTTTACTTCTGGAATAGTTTGTGCATTTGCCCTTATTTCATACCTTCATGTTGCCACTATTTATGTGTAAATCTATCATATTCTTAGGATTTATTTTAGATAAAAGAAAAAAGATATTTAAAAAAAAAAATTGTAGTAGGCCATGATATTTTGCAACTAAGATAAAAGCTTACATTGCTTTAGTATAGCAACTCTAGGGTTACCGACAATGTGCCACATAAAGGCCCAAGTACACAAAGAAAACATGGTACATTTGAGAAGCCACCATGCCCATGTGCCCTAACTCAACGCTGGCTGCCTTTTCATTTCTTCCAGATGGGCACATTAGGGCTTCACTTCTTTGGACACCAAGTTTGAACTGGAAAAGACAGGAAATACGCAAAGCCTACTAGCTATGGTGTTGCACACAGATTGTTAACTGGCTGTCAAATTGAGATTAGCCCCTGCCAGATTGTAGGCACCCTTACCGGAACATTAGTTTAGAACATTAGAAGCTTAATATCCCCTAATATAATTCCAGCCCTGAAGAAAAACATGGTAGCTTAATAAAGAACTGTTATCTCTAATCTCTTATTCAATGCCTGTGTCACTGACCTGAAATATGTATGTAAAGTTTGTGTCCCTAAACTTTACTGGCAGCATGCTTGACAGCTCAGCTGTGTCTCTGGTTTACACAGAGAGATGCACTTTTAATTACAAAGGATATGATAAATACAGCAACTACACAAGTCATTGCTATTTCAATGGAAACCAACTAACTTTTTTTAAAAGTATGGAATGTATGGGTCAGATATTACTTACTTCTTCTTTAGATGCCTATCTTGTGAAAGCAAGGATATGGGTAAAGACTTGAGAACAGTTAGGCCTCAGTCATGGACATCATTATTCCTCCTAAATTCTATATTTCCCCTCTACCTTGTCTTTCTTGTTACAATATTTTCCTTATTTTATAATGCTTCATTTATTCAATCCAGTATTACAAGGTGCAAATTACAGACAAAACTAGAGATAATTATATAATAATTCTATGTTTTGTTTCTTGAACGTAACATGAAGATACTTTTGTATACAGCCATATATGTTGAAATGTATATATGGCAAAAAAGTTAACACACATTTGTGAAAACAAATATTTAGGAAGAAAGGTAATAAAAAAAATAAAAAAATCTAAACTGCACTTATTGTTACATATTTTTCAGCTTTTAAAAGTCATGTTTGACCGTGTAAAATGAGTTAGGCAGTCAATTAGAGGTAACCAATACATATAACAATACAAATAAAGGCACTGCTTAATTTAGCCAGGGCATCTAAGCATCAACAACCTTTGGTATAGGAACAAATTAACAGGGGTAATGCCTTACTTTCTTCCTGAAGGATTTCCTTTAATAAGCAATCAAGAAGAGAAGATCTTTTATTTTAATCAGTTGTGGCCTAGAAGTGACACATCTTTCTTTTCTTCCCCACCCTGTCATTGTAATACTGAAGCCTGGAGGCCTGCATTGTATCGAGTCTTTAAAGCTTCAAACCAGTTTGGTAAGTATATCCTAAAACTCTTAAAAAAATTACAACCCTGCCACATTACAATGTTTTCATATTTTGTCTCATAGACTTCAGCTGACACGGATAATCTCAATAATCTTGGTGTCAAGTTGTTACTGGGCCATTCATTAAAGGAATCCCATATTTTACCCAAGAACATTCCGCACACTGACTACACATTCTGTAGTCGATGTGCCAGTGTTCTTGGCCAAAATATTTTTATTATTAATATTAAACAGGATTTATATAGCGCCAACATATTACGCAGCGCTGTACAATAAATAGGGGTCGCAAATGACAGACTAAAACAGACAGTGATACAGGAGGAGAGGACCTTGCCCCGAAGAGCTTACAATCTAGTAGGTGGGGGAATTTACACACAATAGGAGGGGGATTTGTAGTGGTGGGAAGTAGTGACCGTTTCAAAAGACAGAAGAAGACGGGTAGGCAAGTTTGAAAAAATGGGTTTTGAGTGCTCTTTTAAATGAGCAGAAAGTAGGAGCAAGCCGAATAGGACGAGGAAGACCATTCCAGAGAGTTGGGGCAGCTCTAGAGAAGTCTTGTATCCGTGCGTGTGATGTGGTTATGAGTGAGGAAGTCATTAGTAGGTCATTGGAGCAGCGAAGAGAGCGGAGAAATGTAAGAGGGACAATAACTGTGGAGGGATTTGAAGGCAAAGCACAGGAGCTTGAATTTGATTCTAAGGTGAAATGGAAGCCAGTGTGGAGAAAATAAAGAGTTGAATGTCATAACCAATACTTGGGGAACCCAACCCCTGTTTGGTGTCAATTTAGTGCCTCCTACAATAGTTTTTGGATCTTTACATCATAGTATTAAAGTTATATACAGATCCAAACAATTCTTTAAAATATTTTTCTTTTTAACTATAGGTTGGGCTAAACAATTTTCTGCCTGCAACAAAGTAAATGGGATATGGTCTAGTGACTCACTGCACTTTTCTTTTAGTGCAGTATGCAACAACAAAAGTTAGGTACCAGGCAGTTAAATGTCATTTGAAACATTTGCATCAGAATACTGTAAATATAATTGTAAGTTCAATACAAAAGTTTTCAATTGTAGTTGTTTGCTTAATAACTTGCTACATATCCTACGCAACACTTATGTTGTATGCAACATTGCAATACTTTTGAAAACAGGGCTTATATGTGACAGTTCTATTAGAACCAGATAATTTACTAGCATATGCATTTGTAAAATAGTGCAAATGCCACAATTTGTTAAGGACAAATTTTCACTTTACTGCTGTGTTGCAGTGCATCAATGAATCAATGATTGAATGAAAACAATCATTGTGGTAGGTGACCTTGTTAACTCCTCTTATCACATATTGTAGCGTATTGTTGCTATTCTGTGTGCACCACAACACACAGTATATAGCACATTTCAGTGCAGGTTAGTTGCTTTCTAGTTTTTTTTGCCTGTGCTGAAGTGCAGTAAGGACGTGCAGTAACATGAAAATTTTTTTTCCTTATTACACTTGCAGTAACTTTGTTTAAAAGTGATCATGTGAATTATGTCTTTTATTTAAAAAAAAAGGACAAGGACCAAAGTGCAGTTACTAGTAACTAGTTAGGATTGAGTTACTAAAGTCACACTAGTATAATATAGATTTCATATGATTGTTCTGATTTACACATTTTGTATTTAGCACCTTGCTTATTGCACTTATTTGTTTATTAGGCACACATATGTGTTATTAGGAAATTCCATTCAGTTTGTATCAGGAAGTGCAGTAGGGAAGGGAATTCAATGTGTTCTTTTTTCCCTGGAAGGGGATATTTAAAGCTTTAACTTTAATGTTGCAGTCATTACATATGCTTACTTTTTCCTTTACAAAAATCCCCATCTTCCCAGTAGAATGGAACTGAAAACCATAAGTAATTTACCTTGTAACAAAAGAGTAAACAATTTGTTCAGATTATATGGGCAGGATACGTATGTACTCCCATACTAAAACAAAAGCTAAACCTGATTTCAAGCTGAACTTTCATTTTAAAATATTTCTCATAGCCTCAATTTACATAAATAAAAATGTCTTTGTGAACAGAGCATTGCCTTGAGGTCGCAGTGATGATATCAGCATTGTCAGAGTTCAGAGCTGTGGGAAAAGCCCAACAGACCCCAAAATTATTCCCCTGCTATTGTGTGTTACTTTCCCCACCTCCTAGATTGTAAGCTCTTTGGGACAGTGTCCTCTCCTCCGCCTGTGTCACTCTCTGTATCTGTCTGTCATTTGCAACCCCTATTTAATGAACAGCGCTGAGTAATATGTTGGTGCTATATAAATCCTGTTTATCATTATTAATAATAATAATAATAATAATAATAATAATATTACAGTCTGCTGAAGAACATTACAGGAAGAGGGCAGATATAAACCCACCGCCCTACATAAGGAGAGGGGCCAGCGGTTATTGTTTTTTTTTATAAAAGAAGAGGCAGCGTGTCACACTGGATTACCACACAGATCTGGAAGAAATACACACAGTTTCAACTGAGAATACACATGCCCTTTGTATTTAGACAATATTTGCTTTTCCCAGAGTATAGCTTTAACTATTCAAATACCACCTTGAAGTGCACTTATGGAGCAGAAAAACCCATTGACTTGTTTCTGGTTGTCTCTTTCAAAGATGCTATGTTTTTGTTTTTCTAAGGGAAGACTCAATTTATTAAATGTTTTTTTTTAAATAGTGGCTAACTCCACCATCATTAATCTGTCATTGCAGGACCAGATTTTAGGAAGAATATAATATAGAAATAATAGATTTTTTAATGTCTCAGGTCTCTTCTACCTGGAAACACTATATATGTTTAACTCTTTAGACCAGTGTTTCTCAAGTAGGGTTCCTCCAGAGGTTGGTAGGGGTTCCTTGAACAGAGAAATTTGGGACTCTCAGGTTAGTTACCACTGACATCACTAACCGTTTTGGCTATCTGAAAGGATGACATTCTTTCCATTGGCCAGCAATGTAAGAGGCATTCATCTCACTGACCATGCTAATATACTGTTACCTGTGGATATAGTAATAGCAGGGGATCCCTAAGAACTTAACGTTATTACAAGTGTTCCCCCATGTTAGAAAGGTTGAGAAAAGTGGATTTGAATGGTTTTAAAATGAAATAGCAGGTGCTGAAAGGTTTCCATAGTTTGTAGATTGTGCTATTTTATAAAAATGTCTCACAATTTTACTAATGATTAGTGACGGGATAAGGGTTTAGGATTTAAACATCGATCTCTGGTAATATTATTCCAACTATATGACTCAATAGGAAAAATATGAGAAATCCTATTATCTGAGCATCCATTATTATGTTAAGTTTTTTCTATGCCGGTCACACCCTCATGGGGGACAGGGTACAGTACAGGAAAGGCAAACAGTAATATTCTCGAGATTTCTTCATCTAGTCATCTGAGAAAAAATTGAATGATGTAACTAGTGAGCCCTCAGTGACAGTGAAATAGTTGGATGTGTGAGTAAAGAGAAGAGAGCAGATTCAGACCACATGGTCAATATCTTCCCCCCTATTGTGTGTAACTTCCCCCACCTCCTAGATTGTAAGCTCTTCTGGGCAGGGTCCTCTCCTCCTCCTGTGTCTGTATCTGTATGTCATTTGCAACCCCAATTTAATGTACAGCTCTGTGTAATATGTTGGTGCTATAAAAATCCTGTTTATTTTTAATAATAATAATAATAATAATAATAATAATAATATTAATAATAAAAAAAATAATAATGATGCCTTTATATTGGTCACATGACTCATGACAGTACTATTTCAGTGGTGGAATTGACATTTCTTTATTAAGGTGACATATTTGGTGATTTCAGTTACTTTTTATTAAAGCATATGGATAGGCATTTAGGAGTTGTAGAGTCAAGATGCAATTTAAATATTAAATAAGGCTTTACTGGCTTCCTTATAGATGTGCGGTTCATTCCTCTACTGATTTTACAGTAGATGGCACTGCACATCCTATCAGCTATATTGTCTCTAGAGAACTCCAGCGCCTTTAATTTTTGAAAAATCATAAATTATTCCAAACATGACTGACCATATGTAAAGCACATGCAAATACAATAACTAACATGTTATATATATTCTTTGACATTACTGCAATTCCAAAAAATGTCCCACCCAAGTCCGAAAGTTTAATATTCTTAAATGTACACTTTTCATTAAAAACTAACACTGTGAGATCTCATCATGAGGGACCTTGTCTGGGCATTCCCTTTTTCGATGCCCGTGAAAAAAGTATGTGTTAAACAAATGAGTGAACTGTTACCTCCAATGTGGAATTCCTATAGTGTCCATGTCACCGGAGCGTCACTTGTACAAAAGGAACCAACACCTTTTAAAAGAAGTGGTAATATTCGCAAGGGGTTCCTGTTAACTAGGGGGGGAGGCTTGTGTCAGTTCTGCACAGGGACCCACTGGCTACTTCTGTCTTTGGGTAAAATATTTATTGTTCCAGCAACATATTTGCTAAAAAGTCTACACTTTGCTTTCACCTTTCCAAAGCATTTTCCCTGCTTGTTGGTCACTATAGGATGGATGAGTCTTAGGAAGGAACCACATTTGGGGTGCAGGTGTTCATCCCATTCCAGTAGCTTGCTGAAGCCAGGAAAAAGTGAAGCAGTGGCCTTTCATACAGTGACCATTCTCTTACAGGGTGTTAGGTCAGTACAAATGACCTTGGGGTGACCGATTCACTGTAAAACTATTTGCAGGCATAAAACATCATTTTGAACAGTCCATTATCCCATTGTATTCACTGATTTTACAGTAAAATGAATGAAACCTCCCATATCTACTCATTCTAGTACTATTTGTACTATTTGGCTGAGGACCCCACATTCCATTTAACCAAATCATTTTTATCACTAAAAAGCATTCACTGGCATGGCATCCCTATTTTATCGCTGCTAATTGTCTATTTCAAAGCTGAAATATGTATGGTTATAGTTATTATGACTCCTTGACTTTCCTAGAAAATCCTAGACATATCTACATGCCAATATTAAGGCAAAAATAAATCATTTAGAAAAGCTGTACCATTTATTATTAAATAACAGTTCCTCAGCTTGGCCCTGTGAATTTTCCTAGGCTCAGATGATGTTACTAGCAGCAAGTATTTCCTCCATCTCCTCTCCTGCAAAGATCAGACTGTAACATGGAGGCCACAAGGCGAAACACTGCACCAGGAGCTAATCTGTGTCAGATATATGTGAACACAGACAAGAACTGAACAGGCACTGGGTTTTAAATGTTGGGGCCACAATCCCAGTATGGGAAGTAGACGCTGACACTACTAGAAGAAAGATAGTTCTGCCCTCCTGGAGAAAAAAGCAGATCATTACCAATGCAGTCTCATATCTTCATCTGTCCATTACAGGACATCAGATGTTTCTATGTACTGTATTTGTCCTTCTTAATGGTTTGATGTAAAGACCTCCATAAAGAAAATATTATTGAGATTCTAAAAGAATGTTGTTTTATACTGCATTGAACTTTGATCAACCCTCTCCATTAGTGCATTTATCTTATAAAAAAAATAAAATCAAAGTACTGTTCACAAAAAAGAAACACTTGTGGCTTTAATCAATAATTTTTGCATAAAAATAAAAATGGTCTGCATAAGCAGGGGTGCGGTAGGCGAGGTTGTGTCTGTGTATTGAAAGCTAGGAGGTACACAACCTGGTTAACCTTTAGGCAGAAGTAAAAAAAAAAAAAAACAACTCACCTTTACTTTTGCAGATCCGTAGATCCCTCCGGAGGTTTTCTGGATCGTGTCATGAGACAACCTGGTCCTCCTTCACTCCAGCCTGGGCACCGCCATTTACATTCCTCCTCTTCTGCCTATGTCACCTGACATCGCACTGCGCAGGCGCAAGATCAGGTGATGTAGCCTGATAAGATAGGAAAAAAAGAGTGCCAATTTCACTGTGGATGTATGAAATAATTGTTTTTATGTCTCCATCTCTGAGCAGCCAGAAGTCTCCTGAGATGCGTGACGTGAGTATCCCAGGAGGCTCTGCGCTCCCATTCTGTTTTTATCGCTGTGGCAGATAGGGATAGAAGGGGAGTGGCTTTACCCTTTTTTATCCCCCAAACAAAGAAGGTAATTTTTAACTTATAAAAAGGGTTGGGTTATAGGTCCACTTTACGGAGACGTCCCCTTACTTTTTGTCTCAGAGATGTTTCTTCCATTTGTCACCTGAACACATGTACCAATCGGCTGGTTTGCTCTTCTTACCTCTTGTTCTGAGGGTTTTTTTTAATTTTCTCATACCTCCCAAATTTTGGAGATAGGCAAGACAGACTCTTTTTTAGGCAAAAGTATGTAGGCACGCCCCTGCCAAGCCCTAATGAAAGTAAGTATACAACAAATGATTGGTTAAGCCAATCACCACTCATACTTTCCCTTTATATTAATTTTTAAAAGTAACAAATGAAATGGAACAAATCAGGCAGAGGGAATAGGATCCAAAAGAAGGACAAACCTTTGAAATCAGTTGGGACTTATGCCCTGTGCCTAGATGCCATACCCATGGGGACCTCCAAAGAGGAGGTCAATGATAAATAATACCAGCCTGCTCTATCCAAAAGAAGTTGTGTCTATACACAATATTGTATGGTTGGAAACAGTTCAGTCCTGTATGTTACATTAAAATGATTAGTATTTGGACAATAAGCTATAAATCATCTGAGAGCATGCAGAGGTAGGGATCAGTAATGGGATGAGTAATGCTGCTGCCCTGTGTCTATGCTGCAGTGGAGGATGCAGCTGTGCAGGGCTGTCATCTGCCGCACCAATGTGCAGCGAGCTCTGCAGCACCACCTAGCGGCTGATGCGGGGCGGCGCTCACATCTAAAGGGACGGCGGGGATGCCTGCTTCCCATAGCACGCCGTGATTGGTGCTGCCGGCTCCAGTAGCTGTGCTGGCTGAGGATTTTCTCTTCCCCACCCCCCTCTGTCTCCTCTTTGCATGTCTGTGTGTCCGAGGGGAGGAAGAAAGGAAGAAAAGAGGGAGGGGAGGGAAGGATAGAGAGCGAGCCTGGTTCACTGTGCTGGGAGCTGCCACCTCAACATGGTGTGACTCGCATTGCTTGCAGCCAGTCCGCCAGAGACAGACAAGGGGAAGAGCCACACAATAGGGGCCTGGGAGACGAAGAGGAGGGTGTGCTGCACCCCAATGAGGAGTTGGAGCTCTGCAAGGAGAGAGTGAGGGGGAGAGGTTCTCGCCCTGCTGTGTCTGGATACTAACAGGACTACACAGTGTGCCTGGGCTACTGAAGACTGGGCCACCATGGCTAATGACTCGCCTGCCAAGAGTCTGGTGGACATAGACCTCTCCTCCTTGAGGGTTAGTATGGCTGTCATGGCAGGCAGTGTGTGTGTATGGGGGAATTCACACAAAGGAAAGCCCAGCAAGGTGTGGACTGGCCTGTGGGATTCCTGGCTGCCTGGTGCAGTCACTATGAATGTAGAGCTGGAAGCCCCAGCAAGCAGCTGCTGATGTAGCCCCCCACCCATATGATGGAGGCAGGGCTGGGCCCCTCTAGTCCAGCCTGTTTGTTGCAGGAGGCCGATGGGGGCAGCTTTCTTGTCTTCTTTCTCTTGTTTATAGTTTATTATTTTATATCTAATCTCTGATGTGTGATGGAGACTTCATACAAGTCACACTGGCCTCCTTTGTTTGCATGTATTGGCATGTGCCTCAAGTGGAAAAAAAAATAGGGAGCAACAGCTGCATCCATCCCATGGTTGCTCACATTTCCATCCTTCATTCATGATGACACACTGCTTCTTTTTTTGTCTTTTTTTCAGGATCCAGCAGGAATCTTTGAATTGGTGGAAGTGGTGGGCAATGGCACCTATGGACAAGTCTACAAGGTGTGTAGAAAATGTGTTCGTATGTACAATCTGGGTATTCTATTCTAATGTGTAGTAATTGTTAGCCTGTTTGTCATGTTTTTTCGAGTCTTCTTACAATTTTTGGTAGACGTAATGATGACACAACATGTAAGTATTTGTTGGGATGAGTTCAAGCGGTATGTGCTATAGTTGTGTCTTTTTATCCCCCTTGTAATGATTTTATTTCAGGACCTATGTAGGACAGACTGGGTGTTGATGTATTGACTTGGCCAAGCACGTGATCAGTAAGGCTGGTTTGGTTCTTGATTTACTGTGAGAAGACTTTGATTGGTTTGTATTGTCCTTGTCTACTGCAGGAGGTCTTTCAGATGTGACTTTTAAAACATTGAATTATGAAGGTGGCCTTCCTCCAGTGTGTCCTTTCCTTTACAGGGAGGGGGGTGAAGAGGAGAGAACTTTGCCTAATTATGGGAAATGAAGGGGGCATCTCTTGGGGTTACTACAATCTTCAGTTGTTTTACAGATGTCACTAATAGACAATGATCAGGCTATAACAGCAGATAACCTTAGCAGTGAAATATATGGTGCATTGTTAAAAAATGATACGTCTTCTATTGTCTGGCATTGTAATGGCATGTGCATTATTGCAATTTATTCTGAATAATTGAGACTAGCTGCATATTTCTCCCTAGTGACATGTTCCACCTACATGATAGTTCATCATTTTATTGTTTTGCATTAAATAGTAAAATCACAAGGGATTATCCTTAATGTTTTTCCTTCTAAAGAAGGTGGAGGTGTTGTAAAGCTGGCAGTTTTGGTAATGGTGCATGCAGTCTGGCCTAGAAGCATTAGCTATATAGTATGTTGGTATACAGCCTGTAATACTTCCTAGCATGTCAGGTTTTCTTCCTGTAGGATCCCTTGTATGTAAGGTTTTACTATCCAGACTTCCAAATTGTAGGCAGGACTGGGTTTCTTGACAAGAACTTGCTTGAATGATTTGTGATGTCATTTGTTACTGTTCTTTCTGTTCCCATGTACAGATACCTGCAGTGTCATTGTCCTATAGCTGAAATCACAGGGTGACCTCAGCTAGTAGTGGCAGGCAGAGTATTCCATTCATTTTGCTTGCTACCAAATGTATCTATGTGTGTGCTATCTGTAGTAAAGGAGCAATTATAAAGAGATTAATTTGTCTATTAGCAAACCTAGGCTGTAGTCGAATAGTCACCAGCATTAAGATTGCCAAGGTAAAATGGTATTTACTATAAGTGCTTGTGGGAATCTGAGCAATGACATTGTGGGTCATAGTATTCATTCACCCTAAAACCTATAATTGGTCTTCAATAAAAGTTTTCTGTCTCTAACTTGCAGGGCCTCATGGTGCATTGGTGAGCTTACCACCTTCTATTACATATACAATGAAGGCTTTTATTTATCTAGGTCCTACCCAAAGGTGGTGTTTGAGCTTTGTTGCCAGTTAGATATTGATAGCTGAACCTGCAACAACATTTTGTACATGTCAGACCAGAGAAAGCAATGTAATCTTGTCATTTATCGCATGTAGAAACACAACTTCCTAAACTTCATGAGCAGTGCCTTGTGGTGTTTTTATCCCAGAGAACTCCAAAGAAACATATCACACTGTTAAAGTGACCTGTAAGAGCAGAAGAATGGAAGCTTCCACTGCTGTCTTGTGTTTAACATTGCAGACCTTAGGGCTGCTCTCAGCCTTATACCTATTTCAGGTCATTGACATCCCTAGAGTTTTCACCTTTTAAAAACAAGCCAGCAATCACTCCTTCTGTGTCTATGACCTCAGTCTTATTTCACATGTTCTGTTTCAGGTGTTAAAAGTTCAAATTGAAGCTTTTTATTAAAGTTTTTATTATAGTTATTTTATAGCTTTTTATTATAGTTTTGTATACAAATATTATGAGCAGGCAGGATTCATAATGTAGAAAAGAAAGATGAGTCCCTTATGTAACAAAACATGCTTTACTGCCTGTTCACAATCATCTTTTTGTAGTAGATTGAAACTTGCGCATTCGCAGCTCAGTGTAGGATTCCAGGTTTCCCAGCATCTGCATGGTCTGAATGAACACCTATGCACATATGTTCAGGAGTTATGTCATCCAGACATGGCCATGCAAGAAGGCTGAAGATCCAACACCCGGAAGAAGATCATCTGTATTGGTCATTGATTATGATGGGTTGATAACTGATGTGATGCTGGAAAGAACAATAGCCAGAATGGGGATTGATTAGTGCAGTAGGTTATTGGGAAACTAACCACCCCCCTCCCCCCGACAGTTTCTGTGATATCTCTAAAAGTGAGAGACATTTATGTACAGAGAAATTAATAAATAAATTGTTAAATTTGCTCTGATTGTCTGGATCTGAAAGGTGTGATATGGAAATGGGCAAAAAAGGTAAAAATAGACTTTTGTAGCACAGACAGATGCTAACAGGGCAGCTCGTTTAGCAACTGAAGTTTGTGATCGGGAATGTGAGAAAGGCTTTTACCGTGAACAAGTTCTGCATGGTTGTCTGAGAAATTAGAACAATTTAGAACACAGCTTGTGTATTTCAATACATTAGATTACAATGTAATGCAAAATTTGAAGCTCTTGTTAAAGCTGGGTGTAAGTTTAACCTACCCTTGCAGTGGGATTACCCTATGCACTGAAAGGGTTAAATGCTCATTAATCTTTAGGGAACCAGAGACTATTACCTACCTCATCCCTTTCTGCCTTATCATGCAGTGCTCTCCCTCTGATGCTTAGGGTTGTAGGAAGGCATGTGTTTCCCAGTTTATAGTGTTATGCTCCTGCCCTGTATTGGGGGGTTGAAGCCTCTGAGCACAGCACAGTTTGTCTTTGAAGAGGCTTTTGGTAACTGTTGCCCCTGAGTATGAACCCTGAAAAAGTGCTTTTTACTAAACCTCCCCATGCAATAACAATGGAGCAACAATTGTTTGCTTTTGTGTTAATCTATTCAGAAGAATGCTTTTGATTAGAAGATGTAAAAACTGTTTTTCATTCATGTACTTCTTTTTCTGTTAAATTTTCTTTGGCACCCAGGATTTGAATATTTTGGTATATTTCTTGGATTGAAGAGGCTTACTTATCTTTTTGTTTTATTGTGTCATGGAATTGTGCGCAATTCCTTTTTGGGTGCAAGTTGTCTAGAATTACGACATCTCTCCTAGATTAAACTAACACAGCACACAACTGGTAGAAACCATTTCATGTTTTACCTGCATATTTCTCTACTGTCTCCACATGTACTTCCCAAGATGGACCTGTACTGACATCTATCATTTTTACCAATGCACAATGACATGTTTATAGGCTCCCTAATGCCTTATTATTAGTAATGTTTATGTTGTGCCCCCCCATCATGTGTCTCCGTGGCAGCCTCATCTTTGCCCCTTCAGTGGGCACTGTCCACTAGGAATGCTCCACCATTGTGATAAAGGTATTGAGGGAAGTGTAAAAGGCCACCGAGACCCCAGTGTGGCCCCATGGCATAGAGCATACAGGATGGATATCAATAGAGGGGGCGGGCATGTGCGGGATTTGGGAGGCCAATGTCAGAGATGACTATGCACTCATCGGTGGAATGGCGGAAGTGAAACCAGTTTCTGAGATATAGGATGTTGGCACTGGTTGACAAGAACTGTTTTTTTCAATTAGTAGCACTATTCATGAATATATCTTGAAAGCTGCATTAATAAGGTAAAGAATAGGCATTCTATAACCTGAAAGCTGTTCAAAGTGTTTTCTGAATCTTACATTTCGAGTACCGGCCTGCTTTAAATGTATGCATCTACCTATAGATCCAATCATAGCCGCTAGACATGAATAACCCATGTTTGATTTTATTATGTAACAAGGTGAATTTTGTGAATGTAACACACATCAGGAACACATTCATCCGAAATACTTGAAGATCATCACACAAAAATATAGTTTGAGAGTGATGCTGCTAATCATAGACTGTGTATTTCTTCCCTCCCTTCCTCTGGTTTCCATAGAGACGGCAAAGTTCCTGCTCTCCTTTCAGCAGCCAGCAATTTACTTTTTATCTAATTTGTAGTTGTGTGCACTGATTCTCTGCTTCCTGAAATGAAATTTGCAAATTCTGACGGTTTTTTTTTTTCATTCAATGTTGTCAAGTACAACTGGGCAAATTTTGCTGGATCATGCTTCTGTGTTTATTAGAATGGAACGTTGTCATCTGTTAGAAGTTCCTTCTGGGGATAGGTTTTATTTTGTTATACTGGCAGTTGGAAATTTGCATGCATTGTACACGAAAGTGTTGGGTTTGTTTTAGTTCAGTCCTTGTTTTTTAACGCTGCACTGAAAAGCTGACCACTACAATATGGTTGCTGTTGGGCTACGTACACACGTCAGATGATTCTCATCAGTTTATCACCTCAGGGCTTATTTTAGACGAGAATCTGACGTGTGTACAGCACTTGTCCAACGTTGGTCATGAGTCTATCCTGGCAGATGCACCAACGATCGTAATACAAGTGAAGGGGAGAGAGCACAGTGGGGTGCTGCACGCTCGTTCTCCCCTCTCAATGGAGCAGAACGGCGCTTTTGTTTTTTCTTTCATAACATTTACTCCTAAAGCTTTCCCACAGTACAGCAATTTACTTGTATAAATATATATTTGTGTGTTAAAAAAAAAAAAAAAAAAAAAAAATATCCTTTCATAAATAGGAGATTGATCTTGCTATGATGGGCTTAAAGCTAAACCCCAGGCACTAAAAAAAACAAACAAATACAAAGTTAAAGATTTGTGTTTCTGTGCATCTAGTCCTGATATTTAGACACCCCTATCTGGCAGAGGATGAGACCTAATCTTTCTCTGTGTTAGTTTTACTTACAGGTCCCATCTTCACCCCACGCTGACTGGGTAGGGAAAGCTGAACAATGATGAGCCCCTGTTTCTGGCTACTTTTTCCCCCTATCCTGTGGGCATAACCCCTTGTGCTGCTTCTCCTTTAATCCCTACTGTTAAACATAGCAAGAAGCTTATGCCAAATTGTTTTTAGGTACTTTAGGACTGTTAATTTTTCCTGGATTTCAGCTTCAACCTAAGCATTTAGAATGTATTCACGTGCACAAATATTGAGTTTCAGTTGGGAGTGTGTCTTATGATATATCCCAAAGTCATGACATGAAACAATTTGAAACACTCAGCATCCTTTATCATTGATTTGGTTAGCTATCATAATGGTTCCTTTTCATGGGAGTTGATGAAGTGAATTGGTTATTTGTTTTCAGGAGCTTTTACCATAAAATAAGCTTATTTCCTTTATTACCAGTCTTTTACTGAAAAAGTGTATTTTATTCATGTCTTGGCATTGTACGACCCATGCAAGTGGAAGGGCTGTTGTATTGAAAGCCAATGTGTCATCATTTGGGTGTTTACAAAGTGGGCTATGCTAGTGGTTTTCAAATCACTGCTCTCTCTCTGTTGTTTTGGTGTTATGCATAGACCAAAAATATTTATACATCAATGGTTTTCTTTATGAACCAAGCAATATTTTAACTATTTAAGAAAACGTAAAATCATTTTTAAGAGCAACTTTCTCATCTGTTCCATCTAGAATCTGCAATGCCATCTTGCTTTATTGTGATAGGATCTTATTACTAATACATCTGGGAACTTGTTGTCAAACCCTCTTCTCTCCAATGATGAGAGCTCCCTTCCTATGATAGTATTGGCAGGAGTTAACCATCTTCTTGGCTTAAAAGAATTGGTCTCCCTGCCTACTGATTATGCCTTTGTACCGATTTGTTTTGCAGCATGTTAATATATAGGTACTGACTTGCAATGGGGTTTTAATAGTCTGTGAGGTTCATTGACTGATAAAATTTGTTTGATAAAAATGTTCATTTGTTGATGATTTGTTTTGTGAAAAGCAGCTATGGTGTGTGTCCTCATTGACCTTCCTCTTCATTTCTCCTTCATGGAACGGTCCCTGATAATGGCTGTAATTTTCCAAGATTTCCTTTGGTAAAGAATTAGCAGTTGTATTCAGCACCCTTTCATATTCCTTGGCTTTAACCTGAAAGGAATATGGGTTCTCAAGCTTTTCAGATTTTTTTTTTCATACACATCTTGGATCTGTAGCAGCAGCAAGGTTTCTTTATAGTAAATACTATGGCCTTAAAACATTGTGTTGGATTCATTTATTTCCTTTTCCCTAGACTTTAAAGGCTCAAATGACAATTTCCTGTTAATTGATACCCTGCAGACACTGCTAGCTCTAAGATGTCAGGGGAAATAATGATTGGACAGGTTGGAAAATCCTGTCCATTCTTTATCATTTCCTCCCTGATATGCTGTGTATTGTCTTTGAATAAATCCCTTGCAGTAGACCATTGAATAAGCATCTGTCAGGCCAGATGTTTGTGAAAGTGGAATGATGGCAGTGCCTAAGGGTGGTTGTATTATGTCTGCACCTCTAACTGCCATGCAGTGTTTCTGGACATGAAAAAGGTGCATTTCAGTCAATGCTAAAACTAAACCTTGGGTTGCTAACATGGACTGTGACTGTTAAGTATTTCACTTCTTTGCCCGTGTTTCTGCACTACATCAGTCCAACTTTCTTTTGTTTATAACTTGGTGATCCTGGAATACATCTGCTGGGGTCATGTTAGAAACTCTTTTTTTCTGATAATTAAAAAAGTTCAGACAGATGCAAAGTTTAAATGTGACTGATTTTCCTGTCTCCCACATATTTTATTGATCTGTCAGTATGATGGACAACCTCACTGGTGTTGGTAATGCGTGGGAGAAAGGAAGTTCTGGAGCTGTTCCTATGTAAATGACATGGCATTCTGTCATAAAAACTGGCTTGCTGGCTACTGCAGCTCTGTGCCAATTTTTTAGATGCTGCTTGTTTTATGTCTGATAACAGCTTTTTTCTTTTTCAATGACTGGTTTACCTTAAAGCCTACATCCAAGTGTATCTAAGATCTTGTTATATGTGGCTAATGTGACATTATGTACTGCTCCTACTCTACCAGCAGTGGTGGGTAGTCCTTATTCTGCTAACATAATGAATGCAGTGACATGTAAGTACTATTTTACCTAGGAATACTGTAAACTAAGTAGTCACTCGGCTAAAAGAAGCTGGAGAGATTGCTGCTATCTGCTCTCCCAGCTATTCCTTTCCTTCATACAAGATTTTTTATACTGCTGGGAAGGACAAATAGGAACACAGTGGAATGACAGCCCAAAGTGTCCTGGGACTGCTTGACACCACAAAATAGTCTTTTATAGTTCGGTCGTGCATAAAAGATAATTAATGCACATATATTCTAATAGGAATTTTTGTTAAAATTGGTGATGGTGGATTTTTTTAAGACAACTAAGATTTATCTAGGAAATTTAATTAACTTATTTGTCATCTGCTTTAAAGTGAAGTGAGTGACATCAAAGTGCATTTACTGTGACTGGCACCGAGAAAGCTTGCTGGCCTTGTTTACATCTTTTATTTATTGCAGACAGGTAGGTAGCTGGTTAAAAAAAAATCATGCTGTGTCTGTGTTCATTGTTGCAGCTGACTGATTCACTGCTTTACTGGGATGAAATGTCTGAAAAAATGTAGCATCTCTTGACAGGGTTTCTTAAAGCTTGCCCCTTTTAGATGGTCTGTACTGCTCAAGATATTTGTGGCTAGTAAATGTTTTTAATGGTAATGGAATAAATAAAATGTGGTTACATTTAAGAGACATTGTAAATTAATGAGTTATTTTATTGCTCACCATATTTTTGATTTCTCCTTCTTTTTTTGGATTCTTGAAGTGAGCCTGTGCCTGGATTTATGCATACTAAAGTGTTTACAATATGAAGAAATCTTTATGGAATATCACTAAAATGTTAGCTTTTTTTCCTTCAGAATACATGTAAAAATGTTATTCCCAAGTTATCTTTTCCCCACCCTTCCTATCTAACTATCAAGTTAATAAAAAAACAAAATGAAATTTTAAACTTTATATGATTCTGTTGGCCTTGTTGGTTTCAGGTTTCAACAAATGAAGCATAGGCTTTGGTCAAAACAAACAAAAACCACTGTGAAGTGTGACACTGCTGACTATAGGAGTGCACATCTCTTTCTATAGAGAGAACTGTAAGGCTTTTGGAACATATTTAGAATTTTTGCACAATAGGGTAACTGAAGGTACATGGAGTATGCACTAACATAAAGAAGGGAATTGGAACTGGGGACATAGGGACCAAGCTTGGTGTGTCCAACAGAGTACCCCGTAAAGATTTCAATCTTCATGGACAACGCCTTCTTTTATAAACTAGTAATAAAAACGTCATTAAAACCATCTACCTACATTTTCAGGGTTGGATGGAAGCTATCTTTCTTTTCCAGTCTTCTAATGTAAGCAACCATCAGGCATTTCTAAGCTGAAACCACATCCAGCATCTGTGCTGTGATTTTTAAACAAGAATAACATCACTTTAAAATCAAACTAGAGAGGTCAGGAATTGATTGTTTTAGGCTATGTTCAGACTTGCTATGGCAGTGGTTCCAGTACAGCAACTTGGTTGCCTGCACTGGTTCTTAAAGGAACCCCTCAGTGCCACCCCCATTCATTGTCAATGGGCTGCCAGGGTGAGAATCTCCATGAGAAAGTGGTTCAGGTGCATAAGGAAGCAGTAATTGCACCACACTACCAGTCTGAAAATAACCTTAATGTTCTACTATTTCAGCACAGTGTTCTCCCCAGTCCTTTTTAGCTGCACCACCTGGCACCTTTCCGCAACCACCCAGCTGTTTTTGGGTGGTTACTGATGTGTTGTTGGGTCACAATACAGGGGCTTCCACCCAGTTTAAAATCATTTCTGGGTTGAGCACTGCAGCAGTAAGTGAATTACATATTCTATATGCATTTTAAAGGAAATATGGTTGTTAAAATGCCTGAACCATTTAGAGCTTCCCATGGGGGTTATTTTCCAATATGCTTTTATTGAAATTGGAAATTGAGTAATACTATACATTTTTGCAATATTTACTCATTTAGTAAGTTATTATTAAACAGTATTTATATAGCGCCAACATATCACACAGTGCTGTACAGTAAATAGGGGTTGTAAATGACGAACGAATATAGACAGTGACACATGAGGTGAAGACCCTGTTGCGTGAAAACACTCATGTATCCCCACAAAAAGAAGTAAAGGAGATATCCACAAATTGAGGGGCAAAGCCCACTGAGATAGGTATATTTGGAAATACATTTTTCCATTAAAAGATTTATCCTCGATCAACAACTAAAGAGGGTGAATCCACCCTGAGTGGGTACAGGGAGCAATCTAACATTAAAAAATGGATATATATATACTGTACATGATAGTTCTGTTAATTGATCGTTTAAATTCAAAGATGTGTGTGTGTGTGTGTATTCTCGCTAGAAGGTTGCATAGCTCAGAATTGTATTATGACAAACTAGATACTTATGCAGCAAAATACATGCAAAGTTACATTGCCTCACTTGTAAGATGTTTTGGATTTTGTGTTTTGAATGGCTATGTTCAGGAAATGTTATTTATTACCTGAAGTTAATATTATGTTGCATTGTGTTTAAGCAGATTTTTCCATAGTAATTCAGTGTGATTTATTAATAATAAAATGTTATATCTATTTATCGCATAGGAGCTTTGTCAGAAGTGCATCCAACATTAAACTGTACTCTTGTTACATGGTTAAACTGCAATTGAACAAAGAATCAGATTGCATGCAGCTTTTTCCCAGGATTTCTATTTTCGGGCATGGGGGTGGACTGTATAGGAATGCACAAAGGGCATGTCTGTGAATCAGCCTTGTATGAAATTGGCAACTTCTCTTTTCTACAGCTAATACTAATGCCTAGAAATATAAATAAAGGCTGTTTTATAAATTAAATGTTTAACCCTTTGTGTAAAATTTAGTTTAAATCTAACATATTTTATTGCAAGAAAGCTAATCTTTTTCGCATATAGTTATCAGAGAGAAGACTAGAAGCATGAAAATGTGGAGGCTTTACAATAAATTTTATTTAAAAAAAATATACACACGCACACCTTTTCATTAAAAATCTCTTTAAAATGCTGGCCATTTGTGGCTACAGGGTTACAACTTTTCACAAAGCTTGGCTGCCTTTGCCCACATCTAGAAAATAAAGTGTTTGTTCAAATCTTAGGCAGTATGGAAAATCGGTAAATTGTGGGACTGTGCTAGATTGTGCCACTCATTCCACTAATATTGTGTGAAGCAAAGCTTTATGCTGGTTTTGTGTATATTGGAAGATGGAGCACCAGTGCCATCGAATCTGCTCGCCCAGTGGCTGATTGCATCCAAAGGACTGATTATCACTATATCCAAAGGTTGATATTTTCTTAGTGGCTTTAATTATTAGGATATGCCTTTTCTATGGTTCTGTAATGTTCAGTATTACTATCTTGAGTTATATATAGTTCGATACATGGTATAGAAACCTATGATGACCAAATCCTGTTTTGTGTTTGACAATTGCAGGGTATAGAAAAAGCTAAGCTAAACAAATTTGATCTATGATAATGGTCTTACTCTTAGAAAAACACCTCAATGGGATAAGTTTTCATGAAATTTTTGCTTGGTGTTTGCAGAAACCTTGTGATTCATCATTTAGGGTGAAACTTCCTGCTTTCCTGCCCAAACCAGTTACTTGAGTAACATAATGAGGGAGGTACTGCAGGTCTCGATTACCCTTCACAAGTTGGCACTGGTCAGAAGCACAGGTGTATTAAACTCCAGGAAAATGGCTTAATATTCATATTGAATACATATATTTAATGTTTCAACTGTCAAAGGATTTGTCATTTTGGCTGTGCAATTTTATGCTGCTGTTTCTGGAGGATAATAGGCCAGCCCTTTAAGTAGTGAGTGATCTGGGAAGAAGTGATCTTTCTGGCTGTGCAATATGGCTGTAGATCACAAGCTTGGCTGTGCAGAAATATGATGGTAAGAAAAAGCATAATGTTTAATTGGTAAAAGAAGGCGGGCAACCATTGTACACATGAAAGGTTTTCAACTTGAGTTGGTCACGTCCGTTCATCTTCGTTTCCCTCTCTGCCCTGACCAGAAGTGATTGCTCTCTATCTTTTACATCCAGTTGTACTTGCATAGTAAAGTCCTATAGACCTTTATGCAGGTGATCTTTTACCTGTGGTCTGTGGGTTTATTGCAAAGTTGTCCGTGGATTTAAACAAAGGAAAGGAGCCATGGGCCCCAAGGATCCCAGCAAGTATTATTCTCTGGAATGGGAGATTGGGTCAGTTTAGGTCAGGGTGAATGGGAGTGAACGGAATAACTTTTAGTTTGAAAATGTTTCCCTTGTCTTCTAGCTAAAGAAACCTTGCTTGTGATATTCTTACAGATATGAGGCAAATGTCTGAAACTCATTGAATGAGTAGAGAGTTTTTAGTCTAAGAGTAAATACAGTTAAGGCTGTTTATTAGTGTGTTGAGCTATAAACTGTCATTGGTAAGAATCTACATTTCACCTTGGCATAGGGAACATACACTGTCATTGTTTGTCCCCCAGGCTAAACACCTGTGCGATCTTTTCTTCTCCTTTTTAATGGACTGACACATTTTGCTGGTCACCTTGTCTGATATCTAGGCAGGGAAAACTGGTTTCTTGTTTGTGGTTTTTTTTTTCTTCTGAGCCAGTTGTGCAACAAAACCTTTTAAATAGGCCAACTTTGGTACCTTTGTTTTTTCCCATTTTTAAGGTGCACCCCATCCCCAGATGGGCAGACCCCAGGCTGTATATGTTTTTCTACTATTCCTATCTATTTATTATACACTGATCACCCAAAGTGGGATACTTTTATTCAGCAGGTAAACTATTGGTACTTGAAAGTGATCTATTGGAGGCAGGAAAAAGGGGTAAGTGGAAAGATCTGAGTGTCAAAGGCCAAACTGTAATGGCTCAGATCATCTGTAAAATCTTGTTAACAATGCATTTTGGGAACCCCTAAGTATCTAACAAATTTGGTTAAAGGAAGGACAATTGGTAAACCAGCAACAGGGTCTTTTGGCATTCATGTCTCATTAATATGCATAGGTGCTCGAATTCAAGCAGTAACCATGAAATTTCATATACAGTATTATTTCATTGATATATATAATATTTTATTGTTTTTACTGGTTTTCCCTTTTTCATTAAACTATTCTGTTAAAGAACAGATGCTTAAGTGCTTCTGTGGGTCAAAGGGCAAGAAAGACCCAGCTCATTTGATTCTTACTGTAGACAAAGCAGAAATGGAGCACAGATGGAGTTTGTAATGGAGATGTTCATTTGAGTTGCGTGTATGGTTAAGCGACAAGTACCATATTTACCATAACATTTTTAGGGGGTTGTTCAGGTCGTAAAGTAATGAAGATAAAACTTCTGATTTTCTTTTCTGATCATCTGGTTTTTGCTGTATTTGCTGGAAATTTACTTAGCCTAAACAAGATGAAAAAAAGCAGCCACCAAAGAATATTAAACTGCAATAGATTATGCTTTTATATTATTTTTTGGTTTGGATGAGCGTTACAATTTCTGTGCTCATTAGACAAAATTACAGTTTAGTTTGGCACTTGTTTTCTTGCTTTCTATGGGCAGATTAATTGATATTTGGTAGCTAGTCTGCTAATCTTTTGTTCTTATGGTATACTTTGCTGTCTATTCTCATTGCCCCCTATTTTTAAAAAAAAAAAAACACTTTTGCTCCAAGGGTAAAAGTGGTAAAACTGAAAAATGCCTTGCCTGTGGAACCATGCTGGCTTTCATTGTTCACCTACCCTTTTGAAAATACTTAGTTTCTGGTTGACTTTAGTATGTTTTATGTTACTTGCATCGGATTAATGTCTCCAAGTATTAGATGTATGGACAACCAGGCATTATTCTGAGTAATTTTAAGCGGAACACAAAAAAAAAAAAAAAAACACACTTACCTCTAATCCCGCAGATCCATCAGGAGGTTTCTTCATTTGGATCCCACGTCGTCCTGCTATGCATCTTTGCCCAACGCCAACATCCTCTTCTGGGTTCTTCTTCCTACGTCACCTGATCTCGCACTGCACAGGAGTGGCAACGGATGACGTAGATGAGGAAAAAGATTGCTGATCTCACTGTGCATGTATGATCTGCAATTTTTTTATTCCATTAAAGAAAGGAGCAGCCAAGAGCCTCCTGGGATGCTTGACATGGGCATCCCAGGAGGCTTTGTGCTCAATTCTGTCTTGAGGTCCGCTTTAAGTACATTAGTTTTTTCCTTTATTGGCAGTAATTTTTTACATGTAATATCCAACTCATCAAATTAGGTGACCATCTATTGAATGTTCCTAATAAGTAGGCTGTTTGGAAAACTGATTTCTGTTTTCTTTAGGATGTCAATGCTAGAACTGTTTTTGGGTCTTTAGGCTCAGCGCTGACATTACAGACACCTTTATATAAGTGACCTTGTTGAAGATAAAAAGATGACCTTATAGAGGCAAAGCAATTCACTGAAACCGTCCTTGCACTGATTTATTTTTCTTATCCAATTATCTCAGTATTAAAACCCAAATCAAACCCGTGAAAAACATAGACAACAGTTACAACATGACCAAGGTTTAACCTTGCACCAATCTACTAGAAATACCATACCAGTTTCTGACTTTATCCACCTATTGTCACCCATCAAGTTGGAGAGAATTTCACACGGAGAGCCACATGTAGCAGTAAAATTGTGAATTTAATGTATAAGCCTTCCCACTGCATCCATAACAAAATGCTGTGTTTACTTGAGCGTTAAAAGTTTTGCAAGGACATCTTCTTCCATGTTTCTTTTGTCTGGTGTAGTTTGGAGCTTGTAATTTGGTCTCTGCCTTCTATATTGCGCAGTGCGTAATACAGAGGTCGGCAAACTCCGGCCTTTAGGCTAGATACAGCCTAGCCGGTAGTTTGTTCCAGCCTAATGCCCCCTGGCCGATACAGCCTAATGCCGGCTGTAGAGCTGTGGGTTGCTGTTGCTTCCCTAATTATAAATATTATTTATAAATGGGGAAAGCTCCCTGAAGGTAAATCCCTCTCCTCGGCAATACACAGGGAGGAGAGGGATTTCACTTTCACAGGGGCGTTCCCTGGTGGTGGGCGGAGCCAGACTTGTGCGCTCCTGCCACCCCATAAATGGCCTAGTGGCTAAAAAACTTTGCCAACCCCTGGCGTAATATGTTGGCTCTAGAAGGTTATTAAATACACCATCATAGGTCTATGTGGGTGCTTGGAGCAAATCTTACTTGACCTCTGTTGCCCTTTCTAGCTTTAGGCACTGTCAAATTAAAGCTGTCTGGCATTTCTTTTCAAACATCTGATTGATGGTTACACTAGTTGCACAATGAATGCTTGGGTTTTCTGCCTTACTAATTACTTTAAAATGAATAAATGACAAGTAAATGAACATACACATACATAAATTGCTAATACTGCAAGAAGACACAATGAAATTATCTGACAAATTAAAACCTTTGGAAGCAAACTTTAACCTCATCTTCATTTGTACCGGTCCCCTCTTCTGTACAGAACTTGCATATTCTATGAATCTGCAGCAAGTCAGGAGGAGTGATTTATCTCCTGATTGGAGAACATTGAGCATCATCCAGCCCTTTCCTTCCTGGCCTTGCTTTCCCAGCTCTTTTTTCCTTGAATTTCAGTTATTTCATAGATGCTAATTATTACTCGTGTGCTTTACCTAGTGCAGTCTGCATTCAAAAATACTTCTGCAGACTAATTTACAAATACTGAAATGCATTCTAGGCAGATAACTTCTCCCAAGAGCTCTTCTAATGCTTGTGGGGCTAAGTGCTCTTGAGCCAAGTGGAGAGCCATATTATTCTTTCAGGTAGCTATGTGCAGTACCCTGCCAGCCCCTTTCACTAGCCAACCTTCAGGTTTTTTGACCTCTCCATGACTTTTTCCCCCCAGTAAGAAATACAATAAGGAAAGATGATTTGTGTTTGCAGGTTTGCTGTTAACATAAAACATCTGAATGACGGCTATCCTTATGTTTTGATTCAGTGCAGCCAAGTTGATGTTACCGATTTCCCCACAGTGCTGTAATTGATTTGAATTGCCTGTAATCTGAATTTTATTCAGTAGCATTGATGCAAAGTTGTTGTTGTTGTTTTTTTTTTAACATATAACACTGACACTAATACCTAGTATCACAGAAAGTATCTTTTCACATATTAAGATTCCACTTACAGAAATTTAGTTTTGGTATACTACCTGTTTTGTATAAAATGGTAAGTTTTCTTTTCTTTTTAGCCTTTTGATCTGAAAGCAGAAGGTCAGATTGCCTTGGTGTTAATGAATTCTGAGTGCATTCTTTCAATTTACCAGTTTCTGTTCAGATTAGCTGCGGGTAGGGATTCTTGATCAGAGCTGATTTTCTTATACCCTGGGCAGCAGGATCAGGTACCTCCCCCTTTTTTTCTCCCTGATTTCTATTGCTTGACCTTAGCCAGTAAAATAGATATTAGTTCCAGCTAGATTTAAAAGAAATGAAGATCTATCTAGGTAGATTAAGTGCCACTTTTACCTGCACAACTACTATCTGGTGTGAGTTTTTACAGTTGTTATCTAGGGATTACTGGAGAACCATGTGACCTGGGAGCTGGAGCAAAAAATTATTTGTAGTTGGATGGGATAGCATAAGTATTTGTATTTGTTAACCTTACTTACATTTACCTTGTCTGCAGCTTACACTGTTGCTATGTACTTTAAGTAGGAACATAGACATCTGCTATTCATAACTGTTTGATGTGCTTGAGACTGTAGTGATGATCCTTTTGCTTCATTACACCTATTTAATAACTGTAGGTCAGACTTCTAGAAGCAGACTAACCTGCCTCTAAACACTGCTCATCACACCTTTTAATGCTATTCTGACTTGCAGCTGTGGGGAAGCAAATCATCTAAAGGGATACCTGATACCTTCTTTGTTGATAGCTTGTCAGAAAAAAAGAGGTCATATGGGAATTGGGTCAAGGTTTCTTGCAGAAAGAGTGGCCACAAGCCCTGAATCCATAATAAACATTAGATGGACTTTCATTCTGCTATGATGTTAGCAATTCCTTCATTCCTGGTTGCAGGTACTACAACTCTTTTGACGAAAAACATGGAACCTATTCTTGGATTATGTTCATTTAGCAGTCTTACTTTTTTGCAAAGCTGTACATTCTGACATTGTAAAACATTTTTCCATAAAAATGAAATAATATTGCTGTAATTATTGTCACATGTTTCGTTCAGATCAATTAGGTAAAAATTATGGAATAAGTCCAAAAACATCCACCTACTTTTGTATACTATGACTATAGTAGGGACATTAGATTGTGATTCCTTTGAGAGGCAGTTAGTATGTAAATAGCCGTGTACGATGTTGGCCTTAAATAAATAAATAAATCTTAAGTCATTATTAATAATGTCATTGAGTCGATATGCCTTTCCTGAAGAAACGTGGTAACACTTTTTGATTTGTGGCATGATGCATTATCAGCCTGAAAAATTATTTCATTATCACTAAACCTACTTTCAATTGATTGGATGGAAAGATGTTTGTTCAGCCAGTAATCTTTGTTTCAGTAGAACAGCATGAAACTAAAGCTACGTACACACTTCCAATTATTATCGTTGTTAAACGAATGACGAACGATCCTGCACGATATCTGCCAACGATCGTATAGCACCGATCCTGCACATACAGATAACGACATGATCGTTCGTAGATATTGTACACACAATAGATACGATCGTTTGAGCGATACAGGGAGTGACGTGCACGACAGGAAGTGAACGCATGCTCAGACCATGGACGATCAACGAACGATCGTACACACGAACGATGGTCAACGATCGTCGTCCAATCCGATCCGCCGGTCCGGTCGTTCGTTTCCAACGACTTCCCTCGTTGGTCGGCGTCGTTGGTTACTTTTTTTTACGAACGATTTTTGCCCAATCGATCGTTCGTCGTTCGTTCGTCGTTCATTTTGAACGATAAAAATTGGAAGTGTGTACGCACCTTAAAGTTTCAGTATCATCTCCTTGACTACAAATTTTTGATTAATCAGTGAATATTACTTTCACCCAATCATCCACAGTCCATGACTGTTCTTCTTCTTTCTTTAGTTCACTGTAACTTTAGTTTCTTTTGCTTGGTTGGTAATAATGGCTTATGGTTGGCTTTTCTGTATGTAAATCCCATTAGCCAATTTCTTAAAGCTTATTCACAAGCATTGACTACTGTTCTGCCCATTTGTTCAATTTTCCTGTGCATTTTCCAGATGTATTACTTTGAATTTTCAGTCCTGACGCTTTGACGTCTTCCATAGCCTGTGTAGGTTTCATTGCCCCGCTTTTCCATTTTGTTATTACTTGCTCCAAAGTTTTAGTAAAGATGGAACAACCAGCATCCTTTGCCACACTCTGTGTTGGAGTTTTATAATCCTTTCCATTGTTTTAACTTCTGTTGGTGCCGTGTTTCTTGTCAATCAGGCAGGAGAAACGGCTTGTTAAGGTCTGCAAACCTCCTCTTAACTGCTTACTTATTGGTCTGTTTAGATTTGTGCAGGTGTTTGTTTTAGAAATGCAAAATACCAGGTGATTTCATAATATTTTCCTCGTTAGGTGATTCCTCAAATGTTTGCCCTATCTGAACAGAAAATGTGCTTATAGTTAAACTTGTGTCATTCAATTTTATACAAAAGGAGAGAATGTTCAGCTGTTTAAAGAAAAAAAAAAAAAAAGGGTTAAACCCTTATCTGTTGGGGTGATGAGAAGGCTTTGTATCTGTTTACTTTTGGTTCCAGTGCAGGGTGTAATAAAGGTACTAATCGTCAGATCCTCTCATAGTCATGTCTGAATTAAAATATTGATTTTGAATAGTCTTTTACTAAATTTAACCAACCCTGTTTTACTTGTACCAAGCAGTTTGCATCATATTTTCATATAAGACAATAAAATTTTTTGTATTTATACACTTTATATAAAGTGTATTTATATACCTTTTTTTCAAGAATAAAACCAGTCCCACTGACCATTCATAAATAAGGAGTCTTTCCACATTTCGCCCCTGTTGTATGTGAGCACTCATGGGATTGTGCATATAAGTATTAGGATGACACAGAAATACCATTGTTGGTGCAGCCAAAGAATAAACAGCTGCACTATGCCTGAACACGTTGTTTACATGTCTGTATATACCAATACAGGATTACCTGTATGTAGCAATACTGCCAGCCATCCTTCATTCTTTGTAGAGGTATGACTGTTTTAGAATGGGGCGATAGTCTGGGCCACTCCCTTATCCTGTTAACGTCATTGCTGGAACTCTTTCTGCTGGAGGTGTTTGACTCATTATAAACTTGCACGTTGACTCAGGTTTATTTCCATCTTCCTGTGCTTTAGTCAACGTTTGACAGTCAGTTGTATTTAGTTTCCAGGTCCCAATAATGGTGTCATCAGAGATTAATGTGAAATAGATTGCACAACACAAGGCTATGGGATCCCTGTGTTTTACTGTCTGATTCAGCAGTGTCTTTTTCTAAAACCTGAATTTTAAGGTAAATGGCATATAAATATAAATGTCAACAGAATGTAAAGTAGCAAATGTTAAAAATGAGTAGGTAAATAGTTTTTTTTCTTAACCACCTAGCCGTTATGCCCGTACAAAGGTCGGGCAAAAAAAAATGGCTAGGATGGTTAACGCCGTAATTTTGTCACATCCTTACCTCCATGGTCCCGCTGTGCACATCCAGCGTCGTTTTCCTATTCCAGCGTCGTCCTCCGTCCATCGTCATCCGTCGATCTCCCTCTCCAGCGTCGGGTGCCAGCGGGACCGGTAAGATGCCGGCCGGTATCTTGTATACCGGCCGGCATCTTACCTGGTCCCGCTGATCGTCCACGTTCGTCTTCGTCCAGCGCCGGATGATCTCTGAAGCGAGAAGCCGTCCGGCGGAGAAAAAAAAACGGAAGGCTTCTGCGTGCGTGATGTCGTCGGCGCGTGTGCGGGAAATTCAAATAGAAACTCATTCATTCATTTTGTATTGGATTCAATACAAACTCCTGTATCCAATCCAATACAAAAAATAAAAAAAAATAAAATAAAAGTAAATAACTTGGAAATTCAAATTTATATTTTGTATTTGATTGGATACAAACTTGTCTATCCAATACAAAATAATATAAAATTAATACAAAGTACATAACTGGTAAATTCAAACGCTCATTTTGTATTGGATTGAATACAAACTCCGGTATCCAATCCAATACAAAAAAAAATAAAAAAAATAAAAGTAAATACATTTTTTATATTCATATTATCTACTAGAACCCCTGTTCGGACATATTTCTGTAAGTTACAGGTCTACAATTTAAAAAAAAAAATTTCATGAAAAACAGTGGATCACTTTTGGTACAGAAATCTAGACCTCAGTGTAACGCTCAGGTGGTTAATTAAAATAATTTTTATTTTGCTTTCTATAGTACACTTCAATATATTTGCTTGGATAGGTTGGCTTGTTGGAGAACAGTGGGGTTGCTAGTTAGGCATGCCCACAGCAGTGCCACGTGTAAATAGGTAATGGTTTTGCCAGCTTTAGATAAAAAGTACCTTTGTTAAAGTTTGTGGAAAATCTGTTCTATATCCTGAAAAGTACCAGCAGTACTAGTGACCTAGAAATGATACAGCAGCAGCTATCCTAAAAAGGTCGCTATTTACTTCATTAATACCTAAAATGTTATTGGAAAAGCAGTTCTAAAAAAAGATCACTGATCACAGAATAAAAAGGTAATTCAATAAATATCGCTTTCATTTATAAAGCTTGCAAATTCTTTCCTTCAGAGAATGTGTTTTACATGTTAAAGGCTGGAGGTTTAAACCTAAACAGATGATTGATTTTGTAGTCAACCCTTCCTTTAGAAATGTCCATGTAAATATGCGCACAGGGAATTTAGAAATTATTTGATGTTGGATGTGTATTAGTGAAACCCATACTTTTTTTTTTTACCTGAAAACAAAAAAAAATCCCAAGAATGTGGATAAACTCCATGCACAACCTTGATATGACCTTGTGTGACAGCCTTGACAGCATTTATTTTGCTTTGTTTTGAAGACAGAGCTGTGTTTATATTCCTACTATGAACACAGATAGGAGAAGAAAAGTTTCTACTTTTGCTGCATCAGCAGAGGAGAAAATCCCTGTTTGTTTTAAGCAAGGGCATTCTTCCCCCTCCTCCTGGAAGAAGATAAACTTTAGGTCAGATTCATGGCATCGTTTAACCACTTTGCTGGAATTTTTTTTTTTTAAACGCCTTCCTTTCTTTTAAGTTATTTTGGACTCTCAGTCTCTTCAAGAAGTCTCTAAATATCAAATAATTTATCATTGAATCATTAAATCTATTTTGTGAGGTATTTGCACTGATTGAAACTTTTAACACTGAAATACCACCCACCATATAAAAGAATCTGTTCATTCTTTCACTGCTCTACTAGATCTGAAATGATAGCAGCTTTGGCAATAGGATTCATGGAAGTGACTTTAAAAGTTTATTTGTAGGTGACAATAGGGTGTCTGGCTGAAGATAAAAAAAAAATGCAAAAATTGGTTTTTCAAATGCAAACCATGGTCTTTGCAAATTTTGGAAAAGGAATCGATGAAAACAGTGATGTGTATATATTGACTACAGTATGGCAGGGCCTTGGAGGGGGTCTGCTTACGAAATTTGCCAACTTTAAGCGATCGCGTTGATCTTTTTATAATCAGTTGCTGCTGATCTTTTGGAACACTGCATTTGTAGTTTTAATTGCACATATTGCAGAAATCATATTTTAAGAGTAGTGTCATTCAATTCAGCTAGGTCATGTGAATTTTTTATTTCCCCAGGACACCATGGGCTTTTTTGAATATGATTCTTGTAAGAGTTTTTATACATAAATGTTTATTTCTTTCTGAATCATAACTGGGTCCCATTTATTGTTTCATTTTCATCTAAACTGACCCACACCATCTCTCAAAAACTTCAAACAAGGTTAGATCACCTCAAAATGATTTCTATGAACCATTCATACTGTTTGTTAAAATGAACTGCATTGGGGTTGCCTTTTCATTTTAAAAGACCAGGCAGTGAACCTAAATGTTTCAAATCATCTCATTTTGGTGCACTACAGCATATGTGTGTTTCCCATTATTGTACTTGTACAATACTTGGTTACCATTCTAAATTAATGACACTTGCAGCATTGTGGATGGTGTGGTTAAGCACACATTTTTTTCTATAATGCTTTGATCTAAAAGGTCTCAAAACTCAAAATGTTCTCAATTCATAGTGTTTTTTTTTTTCCCTCAAACCCTAAATCCCTTCTCCATATCATTCTAACCACAAGTGCAGTGAATTAGTTTGCTGTGGGTGGAAGACAAGGGTAAGATGAGTATAATTGTATATTCGGTATGTAGTAGGTTTTTTTCACCTACATATAGTGGCAGGTGACTTGATGAAAAAAAGAGGGCGGGGGTCTGGTCAGCATAAGCAAGACTTTTCTTTTTTTAGTGAAAGCACTGCTTTAAAGATGTCTGCATTCTGGTATAAACTTACTAGTCTCCTAAAGTAACAGTTCTTGAGGGTTAGTTTGCACTAGTTCTTTGGATAATGCATGTATGGATAATGAATTTCCATGTAAGGGTAAGGCACAGATGAGCTAGGTTTCTGTTCACCCTTAATGGTATCCCAAATGCCCCTTACCAGTGCTCCAAACGAATAGGCTGCTAATCACCGCATGTAAACAGAAGGATGTATGTAGAAATCAATATGCCTTATCCATGATACAGATCAGTTGGTTCCTATGGAAGCCGTGCTACTTGCTTAGTTTTTCCTCCTTTTTTAGGTTATATGATTGAGTAAATGCAGACCCTGTTGACTAAATAGTGTAGAATGTGTGTATGTGGTGCTTGTAACGATGACTGGGGAAACTGGAATACAACAATCATCTTGCTGCATTTTATGACTTGTCCAGCCGTTGTGAACCGGTATGATGTAACCCAGTAGGAGGATCCTAAAAAAGGCAAAAAAATTCCAACATATTCTCCGAGTGTCTTAGATGCTGCAGCTTATGTGAGAAAACGGCTGCAACTGATTAAATCGATCAAACCTTGCAGAGAGGCTGAATGATGTCATTCTATTCTACAAACCAAAAAGGAACATGTGATCTCCATTAAAGAGCAGCTCTGTTGTCTCTTGATTGGAGTGTGCTGACTAGTATACATCAATAACACAGAATCTTGCTAGCTGCATTGAACTAGTTAAGGTTCTCAAACGCTTGACTGTTCATTTAACGTACTTATGTACTGTTTAATAAATTCCATTAACAAAACTGGTGACAATAATGTAAAAGAGTTAGTAATGTTCTAATCTGTTTCCCTATATGTAAAAATAATAGCAAAAGAAATGGAAATCTTTCAGTGTGGCTGCTGCTTTGGCACTAACTGCTTCTCCTTCATTAACCATTATCCTGTCAAATCCGACCACTGAAAAAGAGTTCTTATTCTCTAAGATTCCATAAACAGGGTTTCTTGGAGGATCCCCTCTCCAGTTATATAAAAGCACCATCACAAAAGCCCCTGGAACACAGGCTTTATTTGTATTTCATTATCCTCTGTAGAATGGGGAAACACATCAGAATTCGAGACTTTATTTCATAATGTTAAGTGCATGAACATAATCAAGTGCTATATTTTGATGGTTGAACTTTGTAAAGATTTGATATAACATTAAATAAATTACTGTTTTATGCCAGAAAAACCCACATTTCTGAACCAATCTTTAATAGGTGTTCAGATACATCTCGTTTTCACTTTCCAAGGGGTTGGCTATACCACAAGCCTTATCTTTTAATAGGGAATACACATCTAAAATTTATACATTTTAAGGCATATACAATTAGTCTGAAGCCACTTTGTAATTTAATGTTATTAAAAATGACCTTATGTATCTTGTAAAAACTCAGAAAATTCAGTACAGTATGGGGGAGTTTTGTACACTGCTGGTGTATGGAGAGCTCCCTGAAATTTCATTTACTTATTTGGCTTCTTGATGTTCTCTAGTTTACAAGTTTACCTCCTACCCAATTGTAATTTCATTTTTTTAAGTGAGAATAACATAAATGTATTGTGCAATCATGGTTTAGATGCACGTGAGCGCCATATGCGCATATATGTTCATGTGAGGGGGGTGGCATTGTATCTGCTTTTAATATTTCGTCACTTTCATTTGTAATTTATCGTTTTTCTTCAACCCTTTTTTCTAACTGCTATCACATGGGGGCCAACACGTACCTGTCCAGTCTGATCTGGCTTGTTCTTCTTTCTTGTCACCTAGTAATGAAGCTAATAACACACCTCTTACATTATAATAATATAATTATATTTATATATAGATATAGATATGTCTGTATATGTATTATTTTTTTGTAGACTTGGCCTTTAACATTTGAGTTTAATGCAGCAGTAGAATAGTACAAGGTGTAGTGACATTTTTGTTCACTTAGTAGTGTTGTTACCTTGGCAATGAAAAACATAAAACCAGTGGAAGCCAAAGAAAAACAAAGACTTTTTACTCCAGGAACTTTTTGTTTACTTCCTCTGTTATTAGTTTCTGCTTGAGTCATCTCTGTTAGAACTTCCTACTGTTGGTCTTCCATGCCCTTGTCACAGAACTTGAAAAAATTAGTATGTCAAAATGATAGATGCGCCTGTGCATTACCTGGAGATTTAAAGGTTTGCCAGAGGACAGCAGGTGGTTATATTTACCATTTGAGATAATGTCACATAGTTTAAATTGCATAGCAAAACAGGCTTATTTTTTTTCGTTTTGTTAATTGTTTCATCATTTGATGACCATGAATGATCGCCCAGTCTAGGTTCATAGTAGTGTAGTGTAATAGTGAACTACTTTTCCTTTTTATGTTTAAGTGGAACTGTGGCCATATTATTGACTTTGGAGTTTTCGCATCTTAACAAGCAGTAGGCAGCTTGTTCAAAATATGGGAACGCATTTATGTAGCTGCATTGTAGAGTAATTCACATTTAGTTAGTTTTGTTGTAGTTTACAGCACTTGCTGCCAGTTCCCTCGGCTGACTTCAATGTCAGTTCTTCAGTGACTGGAGTTTTGCAGCAGGATCTAGAGTTGGGGAGATCCCAGCAATCGTCGCTTCCAGAAGTGCTGGTACCTCATCAGACTTTTACAGATCTTTTCCCCATCACGGTTTGTTATTCAGACATCCCATTTAATGCAGTCTGTTTCTTTCAGATACAATACTTTCATCATAGTTTCATAATAGCTCAGGTTGAAAAAAGACACAAGTCCATCAAGTTCAACCACTAGGAAAATAAACATATCCTAGATAAAAAACCCTATGGACATAAGATGTATTTTCTGAACTAATCATAATGACTTCTATTTAAAAATAGTATTCTTGTATGTATGTCCCACAGATGGATGCCCAATACATGGACTTATCAGTGTAAGCATAATACTGGGAAAGCCATGCTAATGAATTTGGTAGCTGGAAATGCACTACTCTAATTCTATTATGGAGATAATGCAAGCAGCTTCCCCTTTGGCTATTATCTAAAACAGCTGTGTTTATTTAGGAGTTCAGAAGGGCTGGTCCTATGTTTTTCTACCCCATTTTATGGACAAATGACCCTTGATTAAATAAAGACAGAAAATAGATCTTGAAAAAAAAAAAGAAAATTAAATAAATAAAAAAATGCTACTCATTATGTGTTATCACTGCATTGTAAATCTTGATTTATTGCTCAGTGTATTTAAAAACAAACAAAAACCTGGACAAAATATTCCACATGGCATATTTTAGTATTTAAAGTGTAACTAAAGTTACACTTGGACATTTTGTGATTAGACAGGTCTTTATTGCAGAAGCGACAGAGACATCCCTGTCTGATCTGTCATCTTCTGTCAATATACATCTGATTTATATGTCAATACAAATGTCTGTACACATCCGTGCAAGTCGACATGCTTTGAGCGCACTGGTGTGAATCCAGCCTGACTGTCTGGTGATGTTACCAATGAAAATTGCAGAAACTAATAAAAATGTGAAACATTTTAAAATCTCATACACACATATACCGTGAATATATTTTGTATACAGATGTTTAGGGGTACTAAAAATTTAAATACTCTAGAGTATATTATACAAATGGCTATAATAAAGTTTTAAAATACCAGTCTGCAGAATGTGGCTTTCATGTGCAAAGAGGTCTGGTAATCTGCTGTTAAGAACCTTTAGCAGAGCTTTGTAAATTACTTTTACAATTACATTTTCCTAGTTCATCACACCTCTCTGTGGGTGAACACTTCCCTTATTTTGCTGCTATTTAACAGTGGCTGTTAGTCAAACAATAGTATGTAATATAGTTTTTTTTTTTTAATTACAAACACATACACCATGTTTGCACATTTTTTTTTAATTGGTTGGGATATCCATTTTGGAAGCATTATATAAATTGATGGCATATATGCCAGCATGGTGCTGGATTAAGTTGGCCTTTGCATTAGGTTTCAGTCCATCTGGCACAAAAGTGTTACACTATGACCTAGTCAGTCATCATAAAGATTAAAGGGTATATACAATGTAGCCTCTGTCCAAATCCTTCTTTGTCCTCCACACTGGAATATCGCCATTAATTGGTTGGACTTTTCTTTTTTTTTTTTTTTTTTTTTTTTTTTTTTGGGGCTATTTCCTTTTCTGTTTATAATCTTATAGTTTTATCTGGCACAAAAGTGTTACACTATGACCTAGTCAGTCATCATAAAGATTAAAGGGTATATACAATGTAGCCTCTGTCCAAATCCTTCTTTGTCCCCCACACTGGGCTTTCGCCATTAATTGGTTGGACTTTTCCTTTTTTTTTTTTTTTTTTTTTTTTTTTTTGGGGCCATGACCTTTTCTGTTTATAGTTAATTAGTTTTACTATCCCTTTACTTTTTTCCCCTGCAATGCCACAGCTTCTGCTCCTTCAATATTTTTTTTCCAATACTTAGGTTGGTGTTTTTTTTCTAAAAAGATTTATTTTTGCATTAGGGGAAAATTACTGGGACATAATGGGGCAAATCAAAGGTGTATCTAAATTGTTACAACAGCGGACCTTTAAATATTCTTTAAACTGGACAGTTTGTAACCTGATTCTTCCATTTATTTTTTGTGTAAATAAAATCTGGTTAGTATTAAAATTTTGTGTAGTAAGATATGTAATAAACATTTTTAGCCTACAGCAGCCACTTGACAAAAGTTGTTAATAAAAGTAAAAAGGTAAACTCGGGCTGCCCACACGTTCATCGGAAAGGATTGTGAAAGACAATTCACAATTATTGAACGTGTACGCAAAAGACTGAACGAAGCATGAATGAGTGCTGTCCATGCATCGGGGGAGGGAGGAGAACGACGGAGCGGCATCCCGCTGTGCCCTCTCCCCTTCACTTCTATTACAATCGTTTGTCGTTCCTAGATCTGCCAGGACGGATGCTTGAATGACGAGCGCTGTACACATGCCAGATTCTTCTCGACCCATATCAGCCCTGAGGCCATTACGGCATGAGAATCATCTGACTAGTGTACGTAGCCTTAGAGTTTTTGAGAAACCTCATGTGCCATTCAGGTTGTTTGATTGGTAATTTAAAGTTGTCCTTGTTTATAGCCTATTATATATGAAGTGGGTAAATCCTAAATAAAGGGCTTACCAATAACTGGTTCACACAGATTTGTGTTGGCACTGGGTTGTAGGATAAGCAGAATGTAGTATTGTATTGTATTGTCTTCCTCACACAGAAGATATAATATGTTTGCTGTAGGTGCTGTTTACTGAAGTTGTTGCAGTGATTGGTAAGTCTTGCAATGACCAATGACTGTTTCATTGATCAGTGATCAATTCGTTCATGCTGAAATCAAACACCTTTCAGTTGCTTAGCATTGTTGGCAAAGGGAATGTGTGTCATACCTGTTGCTGTACAACTGTGTTCACAGTGTTGTGATCATAAACTGCACAATTTTCCTGTTCAGTTATTTCCCATTTTTTTCAAAGAAGGTGTTCTTTTGCACTAGGTTTGCATCTTCTGACAATACCAGTAGCCTAGGTCAGGAGTCTTGATTTTACACAGTTTAGTGCAGCCTGCAAAATTTCCTATAGAAACAAACCTATAGACCTTTAAGAAGTGTACCAAATGGCAGCTAATAGTTTATTGAAAGCTGCATGTTAAAATTTTGTTAGGTTTTCTTAGATTAGGATCTGCTTGAATTTCAGCATATTTATAATATATAAATATTAATTTTGGGAGTGTGAAGATGACTTTCTCTGTATAATGTGTACATTTTAAGCTATCTACTAGAACAAGATGATCTAATACCTTCTTTCATTCTTGCTGCTATCCTATTGTTTTATAGTTGGATAAAATTCCTCTTTGAAGTTGATTCATCAGAACCTCAGGGTCAACCTGAAGCAACATAATTTATGGCGACACCTTTTAGCTAGTGCTCATAAACCGTCAGAGTTAAGCATTCTTTAATTTACCACCGACAAAGCCGTACTGCGGGATATGGGTTATTTCTGTTCTCCTTGCCCTTAAGGGAGAAAAGGAAAATCGTAACATAAGACTGAGTCAGATGGCAAACTGGTGTTTTTCTCATCACATGCAAAGATGTGTGCAGAAATACATTGGAAAGAGAAAACCACCAATTTAAGTACATGCTAAAGGCTACATTTGACTGGGTTCCTTTTCTTTAATTGTTAAAGGATTTTTGGTGGAACAGGAGGGGGGACAGTAACTACAACCAATCATTAGTAAGTTTCCTGATGTTCTAAACATAACAAAGTCAGTTTAGTAGAATCAAACCTTTTCTTGTAGTGGTGACACAAATGGAACACAGTTGTCCATATTTACATGAAAACATTATTCATAAAAGCATTCACATGTCCTTTCTTATAAAAATGTACAATTTTAATATATAAATTTAAAAAAAAACGTGAGTTCAAAGTTTTTTATGATCTTTTATCCTTAAAAATACCCATTTCTAAATTGGCTCCTAGAGGATGCAAAGGGAGGATTAAAGAAAAAAAAACAGCTCATTTTACAAGGGTGATTGGTTAGCTGCCCTTTTTACATATTGTCTCTCTTCCAAGATGTTACTTGTCAACAAATTTGCATTCTAAACACCCCCCCTTCTATTTCTGCGTTCTGTATAAGAGATTGCAAGAGGTGGTTAGCAAATTACATTTTAGTACTAGCAATAGAATAAAATAATAACAAAAATAATCACCTAATGATGTATTAGGGGGCATCAGTAATTAGAATTTAGTATATCTGTCTGGAGTTCACCTGTACTGTAAACTGCTGCAAGCATGCTTTTTTATTGTATTTCCTGTTTACCACAATCTTCTAACTATTCTTAGTAAAAGCTCAATTTTACAGAATACATAAAGAAATCTGTTTTGGGGTTTTTAAGTCCTTTTACCTGGTTTTTAACCTTGGCAAAGAAATATTGCCAAAGGACCATTTATTTTGTTGAAGGGGTACAGCATTGATCCTGTTGCCATTAAAAAAACCACTGGACCATACAGGCTGCGTTCAGAATTAGGGTAAGAATTGTGCCAGTTCTCACCAAGCATGCATTGTAATTTATATAAAAGCTGCATCAATGTCTTCTGGATAGGACATGAGAACTGTTGGAGCCAGGTCTGCCATTTATAAAAAGTGTAAAAAGGTTTGTAAAACTGAAACTGTTCCTACCTATAGAGAAATTGAGGTAATTGACATTTGTATATAGTTGTTTTTATTTTTTAATTCTGCCATGTTTTATTCAGGTTAAAGATGCTTATCCCGAATGACACATATGGTAGTGTTCTCTGGAAGTACTGATATATTGCTGCACAAAACTAATATACTATAATACTATATATACTATTGCAGAACTACCTATTTAGCCATAGTGTGATAGGGTCTTGCATTTCCTATCTCTAAAAGTGTTTTATACCTAACTAACCGTAAACAGTAATTTTTCCTGGGTAAGTGACTAAGTAGGCGGTTCAAGTTTTCAGTGTTGACAACCTGAAAATGTTTGGTTGATTTAGTGGCCCTCTGTACTCAATGTTTACAATGGCTAGAACAAGTATCCAGATCTCTGAGTTTATTTTGATCTTACTTTACTGCCTAATTTCCAGAGATAGGTGAAATAATAAAGCCAAGTAAAGAGGTCAGCATGGGAATTGCAATGCTTTGTACATTCTGACACCTTTCCCGTATGGTCAGCATTAATTTTTTTTAGCAATTTCACCCCTTGTGGGATTGGACCAGATGGGCTACCTTCCCATGTCAGAAGGTCAACTAGTACCAAGAACACCCCCACAAGACATATTGTTGTAAAGTTTCTCTGACCTAGTTGGCTAGCCACCAATCACAATTTTGGTTCTTGTCATAGTTGCGCAGATTCGTAGGCTTGCCCATCTTTCCTTTTTTAAACACATTACCTTGAATAACTGCTTTCTGCCAAATAAACTCCCCCCTTGATGGCAGCCATTGTAACAAGATAGTAACTGGTATTTACCTGTCTTTGGGGTTTTTTTTTGCTGATCAGTATATTTGCTATTAGCTGCACAAAAGAAGTTTTGATACAATTTACATCTATTGTTCTGTTAAGCTCAGGCTGTATGATTCAGAAATTCCTCTGACCATATGCTAAAAAAAAAAAATCTGGTTCTTGCCTTGAAAATTTGGCACAGATGTTTCCCAGGAGGATGTAACCCTCATCAAAACAGCTCTATGAGAAAAGCGCTGCTTCTACACTCCAGATACAGGATGACCATTCTTCACTTTTGTTGGTTAACTATTTCAGTTGTTTGAGGACATTACAGTGGCTAGGTCAGTTTATATCCCCTGATGAATAGTTGTTCCTTAATAGCACTGTTCTCCTTGATAATTTCAGGTTTTTAGCATATTAGAGTAGAAGGAAGGAACAATTTCTCATTTTGTTTTTCCATATGGTGCCAACAGTAACTTCTAACCAATTTCTGTGTTAGCCTTTTATGGTGGTGGTTCTTGAAATGCAGGTCGCCTGTGCATTAAACCCTGCCCAGGAATTCCAATGATGTCATTAAAATGTTGAGCTCTGGGAGTCTGTAACCCCTTTATAGCATCTAAGAAAGTCAATCTGCACAATTTAAGTCATACAAATGAAGGGGAACCTCATGTGGGAACGTAGTATAGGGAATTATGTTAGGAAGCACATTAGAGAGTAAGACCTCAGAGGTATGTATTTCATATCCCATTTACTAGTTCAGAAGCCATTCAGCTTTATCATGAGTAATGACCGTACCTGAATTGGTACACAATCCAGGATACCCAAAGCTATGACTTGTTTTAGGATTTTCTCAGATGGACACATGATAGAAAACTTTTAAAGATAGAAGGAGCTTTTTTTCCATTTGAGGACATCAGGAGGTTATACCCAGTATAATGAGGAAACCTGTAAATGCTATGTACATTTTCAGGTAAAGTTTGGTGCTGCCAAGGAAGGGACCTGTATGCAACAAATTAGAAATTCAGCTTATATGGGTAGACTGATAAAGGAATGTTGTAGTTGGTAAACTAGTCTTTACTTTTGTTTTTTGTAAATAATTAGATGGCATTTATTTAAGAAGCTTCTCACCAGCTTCTTATCTGGCTTCTGTATATTAGAAGCCGCAGCAAGTCAGAACATGTTTCAGCCCTAACTGGAGGATATCCAGAGTAATCTAGCCCTTTACATATATAGCACACTGCCGCTAGTTCATCTCTTTTATTGTGTGGATTTGAGTTAAGCGGAGTTCTGTATGTCTCCAGACTGATAGCCACCGATTTAAGGCAATTTTCATTACCTTCAAAAAGTCAGCCCACTTTTTGCATTGGTATTGAAAGTTTTTTTAAAGAGTAAGGGTGTTGCAACATTTTTAGAAAGCTATGTACTGCACTCTGTCAGTCCCTCCATCAGCTGTGACTTGAATTAGATTTGCTGTCAGCCTTTTGTGGTCCTTGTACAGTAAATGTTAGACTCAAGGATTGCTAAATGGCACTAAGAAAAAAATTCAGTTGTTTTGCAGTGCATGGAACATAATGTTAAAAGGTGAGAGATAGGGGAATCATTTTTCTGCTTCTCCTTTTTAACTGTTCAGACACTGGAATGGGAAGAGACCTTTAAGTCCTACTACTCTGCGTCAGACTAGGAAATCCTCCGTCAGACAAGACTTTGCTGTCGCTTTAAAACTGAATTCCAGGCAAAGTAGAAAACTGCACTGCAGGGGTTCAGTACTATTAGCCCTAATTTGTAGAAAATTATATCTGGCCTCTAACTGCACTACTTTAAAGAACAGAGGATTTACCTCTGATTTGAATGGAAGCCCCACTGTGGGGTGGTAATGAACCAGTGAAGGTGTTTGTGGGCAATGTGTACTTGATGCATATCTGTGCTTTGTTTGTGGGTTGAGCCATGCTATGTAGAGCTGACAATGGTGGAGATGTGTAGATGAGATCATTCGCTGTAGTGAGCATGTGTACTGAGAATTGCACAGCTGTGGTCCACCCCTGCTCTTCCCTCACCTAGAAACCATGTCCCCACTGAATTGCATTTGGCTTGTTCTGTGCAGAGGAGAGGGAAGTCTCCTGCGTGGCATAGCCTTCAACTCTAGAGAACACGCATGACTGCTTTAAAAACCGAGATTACTTTTCCATTGGGAAAACATTTATTTAGAGCAGTGGACACAAAGCATCAGATTGCCTCTATGAAGAGGCAAACATAAAGCTAATGTTTCTAGCAATAGTATGTTTGTAATAATACTTTATTATAAAATCTTTTATTTTTTCACTGAATAGCAGGAGTATGTTTTCTGTAATTGATGGTTGTATACGGCATATTCAGTAATTGATGGTTGTGTACAGCAGGAAAGCTTTCAGTTCAGTACAAACAAGGAGTGGTGCAGTGCATGTCCATTAGTTTATTTAGTGAAGTATTTTCTTTTTTTGGCTCAGTATTGTGTTTCTTGTTGCTGGCAATAACTTAGGGCAGTTGGGTACAATAAGTGATTCAGCTCCTGGCACTGGTAGTGTTCATGTACACCTTTTTAGAGGTTGTTTGTGAGGCGCCAAACTACACCCCTGTAATGTTTGCTTTATCAACTGTGTACAAACAAAGTATATTAAGCCTTCTTCAATTCTAAACTCTGTACTAGCCATTTAATGAATATTGGGTTCTTCCAAGTGTTTTACTTGTGTCCTACAGTCAGCCAATTGTAAAGAAATATTGACACAATGCCTCCTGTAGCCACTATTGGAAGGAGCAGTGGGACAGGGACGGATGAGATTGGATACGCTGCAGTGAAGAGCACTTTCTGGTTTTATGTGTGTAATTTGCAAGTTTAAATGACCGGAATCTGCCATGCCTGGAAAGGGTAAAGGGTAAAGCCAAGTATGCTCACATCTCTAGCTCTCCTGTTAAAGCACCGCATGCTTTATCCCTATCTATAGGAAGAATGCAATGACCGAACAAATCGCATCAGGGGACACAACTATCCAGCTTTTGTGGAATGTCAAATGTCAATGTCAGAATGTCAAATGCTGAAGAGGTTGCACTCTAGAACAGAAGCGACATAGGAGATATGGTCTGCCAAAAAAGAGAGTATGCTTTCCGACAGGGTATCTTTAAAGTGTAGTGTACAATGTGCAATGATCATTACATGCATAATTGTGTGTATTTATATTCCAGTTATTGTGTTCATTAAAGCCATTATGGATTGTTTGAGTTTTACTACTTTATAGTGCTCCATTACATAGATTTTTCTTCTGTCCTTCCGACAACTGTTTCTCCACAGTGGTAGAAAATCTTCAACAGCAGATAAAGAAAAAAAAAAGTAGCCTTTCACTACTTTACTAAAGCTAATAAGTAAAGCTATTTTATTTCTTTCTGCGCTATCGTTAGAGCATTCTTCTTTTTGTATAATAACCGCCATCTCATCCCTGACCCTGACCCTGACTGACAGATCAGGACTGAAAATGGCTTTAGACATACAGGCACAACACCCAACTTATGCAGGGGTGTGTTGATCAGGATCTTGCTCTTCCTGCATCATAGCTAGGTAATGGCTGGGGAAGATGGGTACTTTAAGTTCTATGGTGAAGGTGTCTGTGGCAGTATTGCACACTAAATGAGCTTCCAGTACTGCACCAATGTGCAACAAGAGCGGGCAATCAATTATTTTGATAATTAGGTGTAAACTGCTTTAGCTATCTACATTTTCTCTTAGCTACAGTTGAACCATCATCTGTTTAAGATAAAATGTGTAATAAGTGTTTTGAGGTGCTTTAGTTTTGATATTTTAATTGCAGAAAGCGAGTAAAGCTTTTGTGTAACCCCATGCGGGTATCAACATGCATTTTTCAGTACTTGGCTGTAATTTTCCCAGTTTGTGTTTTGTGTATCTGTTCTTTGTAGAATGTGTAAAAGTTAACATTAACTCAGTTTGTACAAATTAATGTAGTATTTAAAATGCTGACTATTCACTCTTGAAGTTTTATCAGAGCCGGAGACTGTACATTTTCTTTGACCTCAGTAAAATGTTAGAGTTGCCGTATATAGTCCAGTGGTAGCAGGTACTGCTCTTGAGTGTGATCATCTAATAATGATAATAATCCAAACTAAAACCTGACATACTACGGAGCTATCCGAGTGCTTTTGATAGGTACAATTCTTTCTCCTTCGGTAGAGCTGTGGTTTACCAATTCAGGGCTAGACAAAATGTTCATATAAAAACTATTTCCCAGTATCCAGTATCGTCAACTTACCTTTTCCTCAATCCCACATTTGGCAGTGCAAGCAAAAATGCACATTCAAAAATCTGTAATCCTCTACAGGACTTGCTATCAGTTTTGTGGTGTAGTATGGTGGACATACTAGATGCATTTCTCTTTTCTGTCCCAGTGTTCTCCCCAGCCCCTTTTAGCTGGGTGCACAACCTGTCTGTTTTTGGGTGGTTACTGATTAGTTGGGTCAAAATATAATGGATTCCTACCAGCCTAAAACAATGTCTGGGTTTAGCACTCTGTCCTATTTAAAAAAAAAAAAAAATTGGGAGCTTTAAAAGCCCCATATTAAAGTGTAATTTTCCTTTTTTATGACTTTAAATGCAGCATTTCTTCTCCTGGACTGATTGTGTTCTTGTGGGCTTCAGAGACAACGTTGTAGCCTTTTCCTTACCTCTCTTAGGTTATTAAATGTTTTATTGACAAGGTAATTGGGACCTTGCAAATCCTATATTGTAATTTTCTAAAAATGAAATCTGAAGCTGCACATTTTCCTATGAAGTGTTGGGATTGGTGTTTTAGGTGTGTGTGTGTTTATGCCTGGCAGTGAACTGATCAGTCTTTCTCTATGTGATCAGTGCTGGTAGTAAAATTTGCAGCCATGTGTGAAAATTATCAGATGTAAAGGTAGTAGTTTTCTTTCAAGCATGTCCATACACTCCTGTGAAAAAAATGTACATAAAATTTGTAATGTAATGTTTATTCAGTGGAGATATAAGATTATAATATAAACATTTTCTCTCTTTTCCAATTTTTAGGGTCGCCATGTTAAAACAGGTCAACTTGCAGCTATCAAAGTCATGGACGTTACAGAGGTAGGGGATATTTACTTTATTTTGTTTTTATGTGCATTCCTATTTCTATCCATTTTGTCATTAAAGATTTCTAAAATAAAAAAATAAAAACCTCCGTTGTAAACCTTTATGGTTTCTGGGATCTTAGGCATGTTTATCGTATTTTCCTGTTACTTTTATTTCCATTCATAAAAGGTAACCTAAATTTTGTCAGCTTCCTATTTTCCTATATAAACATACAGTTAGGCCCATAAATAACAACTTTTTCTAATTTTGGTTCTGCACATTACCACAATTCATTTTAAAGGAAACAAC
>NC_092858.1:70690364-70712427 GCF_032062135.1 Pyxicephalus adspersus | reverse complement strand
GTGATTGTGTAAAAATAAAAAAAGGCTTTAGTTCCTCACATCTTTATGCAATCTTTTTGTTCAACCCACTGAATTAAAGCTGAAAGTCTGCAGCTCAACTGCATCTGAGTTGTTTCATTTAAAATGAATTGTGGTAATGTACAGAACCAAAATTAGAAAAAAGTTGTCTATATTTATCGACCTAACTGTATATATAAATATATATATTTAATTTTTTCCCCACTGTTCCTTTCTAAGAGGGTTCTCACCCTTTTGCAGTCTTGACATGAAGTAGAGAGAAATCCCAAAAGGGACACATACAGCAGTGAATACCCATGGAGGCTTAAACCTTTCTCCACAGTTTCCAAAAGAAAATACATTTTGGTTGTGCTTAAGGTTGAACTGAAGCTGTAATGTAGAACTACATTTGTACTGTAAGGATTAAATGCTTGTTTTGGCCTAAGGGAATATTAGATTATTTACTTACCTAACTCTTTACTGTCCCGAGAGCTCTTCCTTTTTCCTTCCAAGCTCTGGTTTGGGCTTTGGTGTCCTCACCTAAAATGGACAAGAGGCTTTGGGGGACCAGCGGAGGAAGCTTGTAGAAGTGAGAGAAGTAAAAGTACTATAACCTTGCAGCTGGGCCGTACATTTTACCCCCCACTGATTTTACCAGTACACTGCTAAGCTTTCTCATGCATTTGCCCCCTCATATTACCAGTGTGAGCACATCCTAAATAAAAAGCAACAATATTGGAAAATATTTGCCCTGCAATTTAGAGCTTTTGTGGCGTGTAGTAAAAAGATTGAATTATTGGTGTTTGTCATATGTTTTATAGACCAGATATGCTGGTAGCATAGGGTATGTCAGCTGTAAAACCCCTAAAATAAAGAAAGTATAACACTCAGCTTTCTTGATAATGTCCAGATAATCCTATTACTGAAGGAAGAAGTATGAAAAAATAGCTTTATTATACAGTATTTATATAGTGCCGAAAAATGACAAAACGCTTTACAAAGTCCATAGTCATCTCACTAGCTGTCCCTCATAGGGGCTCAGAATCTAATATTGTTTGCTCATTGGGCTGGAGTGGTAGATGTGCCAGCAAGTATATCTTGATCACTGATGTAATTTACTAGTGAAGTGTACCTAAACTCAGAATTTTCACTTTACATAATTTTTTTTTTTTTTTAGGTGCAACACCTTTTTTTTTTTTTTTTTTCTTTTTTGTTTTTTAAAGGGTGCAGCACTGCCCTCTAATTTTTGGCTGCCTAGCGCAAAGCCTCCGGGGATACCTACGTCAGGCATCCCGGGAGGCTCTTGGGCGCTCCTTCTGCACATGCCCGAGCATCTCGGTATATGTATATCACAAATCAAAAAATTTTTTCCTAGTTTTGAGGAAAAAACTAAATAGAAAAACCTGACGGGTCTCAGGCTTCTCATAATCAACACCAGCATTTCATTTGTTTGTGATGCTGCTGAGATTTTCCCTTATTTCCTGTCTGGTAAAATGTGCGCAGGTTAACAGGAAGTGAGGAGAAAGCTCTCCTTAAATCCTGTATAGCAGTAAAAAACAAATAGAAGTTCTAATCCTTTTTTACTTTATTCAAAATGTAAAACCTCTAGTTGGAAAAAGAAAGTTTGACATGATATACAATTAATGTTGTGTAGTTTTAGAAGAACATCTAGTTTCCCTATGTTTGTGTTTACTTGTAGCTATAGTTTGATTGCCTTTATTTCTGTGCTGGTAGTGAATTGGTTCTGTTACTGTGAAGCTCCAGGCATAACTATATTTCATTAGCCGTTTTCCAAATGCCTAACAAGTAATATGTGTACTTTGTGACTTCGAAAATAAAAGCTAGTGCATACCATCATTAGCATAAACGTTTTACCCTAATGGGAAGTCAAATCAATGGGGAATCTAAGTTCTTCTCTCCTATGCCAGGTCTTAAGCCATGTGTTTAGCTGTGTAAGCTCCTGCTGGCTTTCCTGTGTTGTATATAGCATAGGCAATATTCCGGGGAAAATACCCTTAGAGGTACTTACCTTTTAAACTGCAGTTTTCAAAAATAATTAGAAAAAAACTTTGTATTATTTAGTTGTGCTGCCATTGGCTGTATCATTAACCAACACAGCTTGGTCATGCGCAGCCAATACCAGTAATTTGTCAATTTGGTCCACACATTCCAAACCCTGGCACCTGGCAGATGGCTTATCATTCAGTTGAGGTGATCCAGAAAAAAAAAATCTTATCGGTCCTCCTGATTCTAGAATCCCCTATTATTAACAATTGGCTAGGTCTTCTGCATTTTCTTCTCCACCCCTACTGCAGCAATTAAATAACTATAACCCTGATACATTTGTGCGCCTGGTATAAGAGCAGTGTATACAGCAAGCTTTGTGGAAACTGTTAATGAAGTATTCATCTCCAATATGACAAGATTAAACACATATCTTTAAAGGAAAGCAGTCACTTTAAAAAAAGCAATCTGCAGGTTTTCAACAGGATTTGAGTAACATTGACGCATGATAGTTGCTTGATTAAAGTGACAAATCTAATTGGACTTCTAAAAAATGAACTGAGATTTTGTTTAAAGGGTTCAACACCCACAACGTTCCTAAAAGATATAAAAAAACCTTGCTTTACACCCAAGCTGAAACTCTGGTGAATACCATCTTACCGAGTACTGGAAGATGAAAAAGCTCACCTGCTGCTTTTTTTCTACAATTGCCAAGAATGAACCATTCCTATTAATGTTTTTAATTCATATTGTATTCTTTCAAAGGTGAACAGTAGCCAGCTATCTACTGTTTATGTGTAGCTTGAAAGTTTTACTTGGATATCGAAGAGCCTCTGCCATAAAAAGCATAGGAAACCACGGTACAGTCTTCCTTAAGAGTCTTACTCTGTAAATGAGGTATAGATTTTCCTGTGTTACCAGATGTTTACAAAAATCTCATTTCAGGGTTCCGTTTCCTGTAAACTTAAAGTGAATATGTAATCTGCTGATCCAATGCTTTTGTTTGTTTCTAGTTTTGGCTGACTTTTTTTTATTCCTTATTCAAAAAAAGGATTTTTTAATACAAGCTAAAAAAGTTGGACAACAACAGGACCCATTGCACATCACTGGCAGAAGTCATTTTCCATCTGTCCACCGTCCAAAATTTGGCCTTAGTTATTAAAATTTCACATTGCCTTGGTATCTGCTAAAATGCTATAGAAAGCCACAAACTGACAAATGTACTTGATCTGTAGGTATGTTTTCACAGCTGAATCATTTTTATTTCCATAATGTCCATTGTCTGTGGTTAGAATCCATTTTATTAGCGTTGCACATTCCATGTGCATTCCAAGCTTATTGCTGATAACCACGTTTCTTGACTTTCTGCTATGTGAGGCTTTGGTACTGAACAAATGCAGGAAGCCATGCGGAGTAGTAATGCTCTGTAGAGATGCTAGATTTTCAATGTGATAGTCTCAGCTGAAAATTTGCTGTCAGAACAATGGTCCTAAAAGGTCATTCAGAGATCTTTCGAGCCAGATTGCCAAGTGACTGAAAACTAGAAGGCAGCAAAGGCCTCTTGCTTGTCTTCCTCCATCTCTTGTCTGTAAAGCTCTTATTCAATCCTATAGTCACCCAAATTATTTACAAATGATCACATCAGGCAACAATCATTCAGCGTCTGTACAAGGGTTTAGGTCAGCTTAGACATAGGAGACTTCTGCTTTATGGAAAGGGGAGAATGACGGAGCAGCACCCCGCTGCGCTCTCTCCACTCTCTCCCCTTCACTTTAATTATGATCGTTCGTCGTCCATCATCCATTGCTCCACCAGTACAGTCATTCGGTCGATGGACAACGAGCAATGTACACACGCAAGAAGATTCTCATCCAATATCAGCCCTGGGCCTATTATTGGATGAGAACCATTGCACGCGTGTACGTAGCCTAAGTGTGTGTTCTAAAGATACCTCATAGAACAAATAATGTCTGCCAATATCCTTGTTTGTGAATATAGGCTGTTTGCATCACCTTATGTTTAAATAAAATAATAGTTTATATTGAGTTGTGTGTGATGCTAAAGAAAGCTTTGTCCCCTTTAACTTGATCGTATCCCTAACCTAAATTGAGCTTTTTAATCATCGAGCCAGACAAATACCAAAAGAACAACTCATCTTTTATGCCCTTAATTCACCTCTCTGAACAAGATCTGCTTTGTTAACATCAATTTATCCAGTGTTATTTTATTTAAAGGTTTGGCATTGTTGAAAACTCAGTACTCTGTTTGGCCTTTAGCAAACCTCTGTGCTGGATATATGGAATATTTTTTTTTTCCTTTTTGTAAGTTTTATGCGTAATAAGTAAGCAGGATGGCACAAGGGAATTGAGCAGTTGAAAGCATATGTAGACTTCTACTACAAGATTAATGAACAAAGCCACAATGAAGTCACATGGCCTCTGAACCATTTTCTGCTTGACAACATGCTCCTATCAGCCAAACGCTGTTGATCTTGCATGACATCATCTTCCTCAAATAAGTTGTTGGTTACGAATGAATAACTTGATGCAAAAGCCTTGCTGTTTAAGGTGTCATGGAATTTGTGCAGTTTTTTTTCCCCCTGGATGTGTGAAATAATGAGATTTAATTAGCAGCTTGTACATGCTTTTTTGTTTCTAGCAAATTTTAACCTTTTTTTTTTTTTATCACTGGTAACACTTCATATACTGAAGCTATATACTTCACAGCATTCACATTAATAAAAACTGCTCATTGATAAATATCAGGAACATCCAATACGATTACTCCTATCCCACTGCAGATCTTCCTTGGGCAGTAGAGAGAAGAGTAGAGCTGTTTGCTTCACCATCAATTGCTATAGAAAATATTCTGTGTGTATATGTGTGTATATTAATATATATATATATATATATATATATATATATATATATATATATATATATATATATATATATATATATATAATGTTGTTAGTCTGTGCTTTTTTGCTGCTGTCCATGTAAATAAGAAATCAGGCTTAGACAAGTCCCAAGGCTGCATATCCTAACATTTCACCACTAGCTGCTCACGGATTCATTTTATACCAAATCCTTACCTATAATCCTATACCAAATTCTTTCAGTGCATGCTTCTGCATTAGTATCTAATATTGTACCAGTAGTTGAAACCGTGAAACTGGCCCTAGGTCTCAGTGTACCTTACTTCTGTGTTTGTATAGTGTCTCTGTTCAGACCGTGCACCATTACCATTATCTATTGTGAGGAAATTTTGAGCTATTTTCAATGTGTTCATTCTCAAGTACATTCTCAAAGATCCTAAATAATCCAATCAATAATGACTCTGAAGTAAGGCTTGTTACAGCTTAGAAATGCCAACTGTTAACATGACATAGTTGCCAGGTTGCAAAAATGTCTGTACCTCTCTTGTAAATTTAAAAATGAATTTTTCTACTATGCTTAAAGATACAGGGGTGAATTATGACTTTTTTAAAAAGTATTTTTTATCACTTGTTTGGAAATTATAATCACAAGGTGCATGATTCAGGCAATGGTTCACTTAAAATTGTAAGCCTTTCTGATGTTTTGTAGATTGTATTTAGACTTTGTGTTGTCAAAGTTTGGATTTATATGCTAAAAACTGCTTACAAAAAAAATGGTTAACATTGGACTGCATAGGGGGTCCATTGGTAATGCTCTATTTGACAGGTTGCAGGAGGCTGCAGTGTAGCCGCACATTTTTCCGATCCTTAGTATAGTGTCCGTAGACCTAAATAGGAACTCCTTGTAGATCTATGTACCCGTGTACTCATTCCTGGGTGACAGGGCAGACATATTTTAAAAGGGGGCTTCCAGATAAGTAACCTGCCTGCAGACCCCCCTCAACACAGAATAGCCATTTATGGATAGGAGAGGGGGTACTCTCTTGCTGCTCTATTTTGTAAACTAAAGACAAAAAAAGTAAGTTTGTTTGTTCAGTTTTTTTTTTAAATTGTAATTGGTTTTTTTAGTTTTGTTTTTTTTTAATACTCCTTCTGCTCTGTCCCTTACACTGCTAAAACATTTGTGGATTGTGTGTTACTGATCTCCTAAATCACAATTCTATGTAATGATCTTAATGCTGCAAACAAGTTTGTTTTCCTTTGTGTTTTGTTAACAGTTTTCACTTTTCACCTTCAAGCGATTCTAGACCTAAGGGGTTTTCCTTAATTCAGCCAATTCAGATTAAAGCTTTGTGTTTTTACTTTTTGGGTTCTGTAAATGGACAGTTTTTAACCATTTTAGTTCATAGCTGCTTAATATGGCAAACATAATTTTTGTGTTGGATGCAGTTTCCATGACAATAATTGTCAGTAATAATTGAGAGCTTTAAATCTGTTTTGCTTGTTAACAGTTGGTAATTAGAATCATGATACGTACACACGTTATCCATATATATTTGTTTATAGCAATGTATGTGTATATAAATTTGCTAGTGATAAGATGCTCATAGAAACAGCTTTAGAAATTGGCCACTCAAAGTGCATTTATGAAGTTTTGCATTTGATTTATGGCATGACTGCTCATAAACTTTGATCGGCCTGCAAACAATAATGTATTGGTTTTTTACTGGACATGTACAGTTTCTTACCAATGCACTTGGACTGTTGTAATATCCTATCCCTTTGTCTCCCTTATATTGAAATTGTGAATAAATATGTATGTCCCTTTGTGCTACAAAGTTTTTTTAGACTCTTTTGCACACAGTATTGCTTCTCATGCAAAACTTGTGTTATTATGAAGTTCTGTTTTACTGTTGTATGATGATCAAGGAACAAAATGGGGTGCTGTGGAAAATGTGACACTAGAAGATCACTGGAATCTACTTAAGGACATTAAATGCCCCATGTGAAGCATGACATTTTCTGCTTAGAACTGCTGGAAGTAAGAAAGACAAATAATTATATATTTGTGGTCTGTGTGCATGTGTAGTGTATAACTGACCAGTAAGTTAAATATGGTGGATAGCACTTTGAGGGGTGACCTCATTTTGGGAATAAGATCTGTGAGTTTATTTTTCTGGTTCAGTGTCCACATAAAAAAGTGTACTGCTGGATTAGTTGGGCTTTGCTATAGTATGGTTTAGTATCTACGGCAAGGATGTTATATTGTAAATTCCTTTCAGTGTTGCAGATGGTGTATGTACCTATTGAAGTTGTGAGTCAGGTGCTGGTCCTTCTTATTTTGAGTGTAAATTGTTGTAATTCAGCTTTTTAAAGCTCAGCAGAATTATCAGTGTATGAATGAAATGACATTATGTTGCTGCATTTTATTGTGTTTCGCAAGAAAATAAAAATTTACCATATCGGGTTGAAGACTGCCAACTCCCACAGTGAAGCAGCAAATGATTTTTGTCTGGCTCATTTTTAGAAAGGAATGAAGTTAACTGTAGCTCTGTTGTGTGTCTGTTTCTCTTTATCCCAGCGTGACCTCAGCTGGGCTGCCATAATCCAAATGCACAGTGACAATTTAGTCAGTAGGTCAATCCTTGCAGTAATCTGCTCACACCTGGGATGGTGGTGTGTTCTGCAGGCCATAGTGTGTTGCAGGCCTGCTATCTCTCTGCAAGTGCCTTTTGTGATACATCATTAATACAGAGGCCATCTCACAGGTGACTGTGTCATTGCTTTGACTTGTGATGAAAAGTTCTCTGGTGTGGTGACGTCAAACATTGAAATGGAGGGAAAACAAGTCATACATTTTCTTCTATAACCGTTTAATGTACATAAAAGTCTAATTGCATTTTCTTGCAGCAAAATAGTTCAGGGCCTATTGTACTGCAGTCTATGATGCTGTCTGTCTTAACAAAAGATACTTAAATTCTTGAAGGAAGATAGCATTTAGACATGCATCTGTAGGAAGCATTTTACTTCTTCCCAAATGGCTACTATAGCCTGGATTTAGTGAAGTTTCATAATTCCAATCACATAACACGCAGAAAAGAATTAATTAAGGGGGAGCTGGAGTTCAGATCGATGAGACAATAAACCGGATGGTGTCTGTCTGTGTTACGTAGATTTTTCTCTTCCCGTCCTTATGGCAACATTTCTGCTGTTGCAGTGAGAAAGGGGACGTCTCCAATGGTAACAATGTTGGCGATAAAAAGCTAATATGTGATTTAAATGTTCCCCCTTGTTATAACAAATGCAACTTAATAAAAGAAAAAAGTCGCATATTCAATGTTTTTATACACTAGATCAGCAAACAAGCACACACATCTGCCTGTTTACAATTAACCGTGTTCTCAAGTATAATACAATCTTTTATTTGCTCAACTGAACTTTTTTTTTTTACTCTTTAGTAAGCCATTTCAAGGCTGTTATACATGATTATCAGTTCCATAACATTTTTACTTGATAGAATCTCACACACCTTGCATTTAGATATTTATTTATTTTAATGGTTGGTAATACTGTTAGTGATCAGATTTGCTTTGCATTTGGTGTGCATGTTGTATGTGTGAAGTGTTGCTCTTCTTTAGGTTTAGGGGAACTCAATGTGTAGCTGTAACACTAAATTACCTTTTGGAAATTTGCCAAGGCCTGACAGGAGGCGACAATGTAGAGAGGATTTGACATGAGTATCATATTTCAGGGAGCATTTAGAGATTGAAAAATATGAGCATATGGTGTTTATAATCCTTGCCTCTTACACCAGCTTTTCTCTTTATCAGGTAGAATCCGTTCAGTTTTCTGGTCTCCCTTAGTGTTTTCTGACCGTTCCAAGAGATTTCTGGAATAAAAAGAGGGCTTATTATTAAACAAAAAAGTTATGTTTTCCTTTTATTTTCCTTAGTGAATAAAACATCTAGAAGTTTTGTGTTCAAACCTGGGGAAATCACAAATTAACATATAAAAATCATCGATTTCCATCATCCAAGTCAAATGCCAAAATTAATAGCAGTTTACATGATTTTTACATCAAAAATCTGTCCCTGTCTATTGGCCTGTAATATAATATGTAATTGATAAGTGTGAAATGTATGCACTTAGGAGCTAACAACGGGGCGGTGACCTCTCTAGGCTTGACATGTATTTGTTAATTCTGTAGTGACGGGGATAAAATACAACTTCGTAACAGCACACACATACCAAACCCCAGGTAAGGGTGCATAATTTTACCCTCTCAGGGGCGTATTGTACAATTCTATGGAACCACAACCTGAGTCGGCATAGGATATTCGGTTATTAGATTGCATAGTCCTTGTCTTGTGATCCTAACCTATAATTTTCTTTATTTTCAAAGGATGAAGAGGAGGAAATTAAACTGGAAATCAATATGCTGAAGAAATATTCCCATCACAGAAATATAGCTACTTATTATGGTGCTTTCATCAAAAAGAGCCCTCCTGGGCATGATGACCAACTTTGGGTAAGATGCCTATTATAGGAGCATTTCTGTTCCACAAATGTATTTGATTTATTCTGTTTTACAACTGTGCATAGAATAGATCACTCATTCGAGAATAATTAAGCCTATGTTAATATTGCATTGATGCTTTACTGCATTTATTCTGCTGCAATAACCCAGCCACTGGTCTCCATACAAATTTAGAAGGTGATTCTTGTAATGAAAGCTTTATATAAGTACCTTTTTAACCAGAATGTGTGAAGTCCTGAATATAGAGTTTGCACAATGTATTTGTAGTGCTTTTTGGACATACCGTATACACTGGAGTATAAGCCGATATTTTCAGCACCCAAAATGTGCTGAAAAAGTCACCCTCCACTTATACTCCAGTCAGGTATCAGCCTGATTGAGATGCGGGCGCCGCGACGAGACTGGTGTCCCTCTGCCTGAAGAGGGAATCCTTAATGTCAGCGGATGGGGCGCGACTTGTGTGGGACCTGCACAAGCTGTGCCCAAATCAAAACACCATGTACAGGCTCTGTACGGAGCCTGTACTGAATCCGGGCTCTGTACATATTACATTAGGATTCACATTACTAATGTAATATGTAAATGCAATCACACTGAATTTGAAATAAAAAATTATAGCAAAGTTATATATATTTGGGCCATCACAGAAGTGTTATTTGTCTAATAGAAGAAACATTTAATCTTATAATATTATATATTCTTTTGATAAGTGCAGTATAAGTAGTGAGTGATGTATAGTGAGCATAGTAAATTGGTATCTTATAAATTGTTGTGCAGAGCCTTGTAATCCTATTAACATGACACCATGATGTTTTGATCTGACTGCTAACTGTTGCACATATTAAACAACTGGTTTCTACATTTTGCAGTTTTTTTAGTTGAATGTCTAAACAAATGGTTTTAGTGTTTGAAAATTATAATCAGACAAGACGGAGTAGCTAACAAGCATTCTAGTATAAAAATGTCTATTCATTACCACCATGCCATACTGCAGTGCTGATGTTTCTTTGTTCCACAGCTTGTAATGGAGTTTTGTGGTGCTGGCTCCATCACTGACCTGGTGAAGAATACAAAGGGTAATACTCTGAAAGAAGACTGGATTGCTTATATCTCTCGTGAAATCTTGAGGGTGAGAACAAAGTGCTCTTTTCTTTGTGTAGTGCCACTGTTATGTCATGAAATATTAATTAGCTTATTGAACCTTGTGTTAGTGCTGACAGGGAATTCTTTCTCTATAGACTCTTGACGTCACAGGATTTTCAGTTAGCAGCGTGTAAGCTTACTAATTGCGTTAGAGAAGCATTATCTATATAATAAATAAAAGCTAGATTTCAAGAATATTACCCATAAAATTTAAGATTGCAGTGCAATACATTTCCTTGTTGGCTCGGTTTGCTAATTGAATTCATAAATATTATATATACGCTATTTGAACTTGGGATTATAAACTACAGTCATACATGTGTTGTTTTTGATGGTTGGTTACAGTATAAGATATGTTTACAGTGTCTCTTTAGCCAGGTTTGCAGTTAATATTTGAGCACATTCTCTCCAGTTTTCATATAATTGTTTTCTCCTCCGTAAACATCAAGAGCCAGCTATCCATGGCCGTTTTTAACTGCAAAAATTATGCAGAAAATTGATTGGAAGAGAAAATCTGCCCATGTCTACCACACCCAAGTTATATCCAAGCTTATGATTAGAAAAGAAAGCAACACCAATATGATAGGGTTATCACTCTACTTTCTCAACTTGTAAGCGTTCTCACTGTGTTGGACTGCTATGATTGTTGTGTGAAACAAATCCCTATTAAGCTTAGAATGCAGACCCACACTTTACTTGTCTGCATACTTCTGTACGCACCTTAGAGGAGGATATCAAGACAGATTCGGATGCCTAATATGCCTAAAATACACTTTGAGTCCCAAGGATTAAATTACATTTCAGACTTCCAGACTTTAGGGTTAAAAAATGAGTGTTTACAACCTTGAAAGCATCAATAATGGTAAAGAAAAAGAATAAATAACAATATGAAAAAAATAAGAGAATGCAGAGGTGAAGCTTGGTAAGTGATAGAATAAAGATTTTTACTGAACTAGGGCAACTACTTTCTTTATATCTGAACTCCAGGAATTCATGGTAGAAGTGGGGTAGTGGGACTACCATCACTGCATGCTTATTTAAGTCTAACTGTAAACAGTTTATGCTCATGCATGCATCAAATTTCTGTATCTTTGTGATGGTTTTCAGCGACTCCAAAACTAAATAAATTCCGTACACACAGCACTGTTCAGTTCTATGAAAAGAGGAGGGGGGAGGATTATCAGGAGGCGCCCTAATTATAAAATTCAGTGCCCAACCACAGTCAGTTGATTACGTATCTGCCAAGGCAGTCAGCTAAATGAAGTAGGGGGACCACTGTACACATGCTAGATTTAATCTGTAATTGTCTTGGGTGAAAATCTAGCATGTACATCAGTCCCTTTGTCGTTAATCTAACGTTTATATACCTTAAGTTTAATTTATCCCTGCCACAGTAAATGGGAAAACCTGTAAGGAATCCAGTCAGTTTGACCAATGGTGGAACCCACAACACTTGCCTATCCTTGATCTCTTTATCATACCCTATGAAACTTTTAAAGTCTTATGGTCCAATTCATAAAACTCTGTATTCATTTATAAAAGTTAATCTATTGGTTCTTTTACTACATATTAATTGGATTGCAGAAACACACAATTAATAAAAGCTGTAATTGTTATTGCTACTCAGTTTATGGTGTTGTGTGCTGTTGAAATAGCTTTTTTTTTTAATCAATTATAATACCTAAATAACCTTTTTAAAGCTTCTTTGCTGATTTTTTTTGTAGCGGAAGACGTAACTTATAGACTTTAGGACTTACATTTTTACTTCATTAAAGTAAGGATTCCTTAGGGAAATTATCCCCTCTAACATACAAATTAAAATTTGAAAGAGAAGGAAACGGGAAATGGCTATTTCAGATTTAGATCTAACTCGGCCAATCAGACAGTCAATTGAGGGCAAGCAATTCTCCTAAAATCTGTATTGATATTGAATTCGTGTCAGGGAGCAGTACACTTGCACTACACAAACAGTATATGTGGATGTCCAGGGAGAATTTGTTTTTTTTTTTTTTTGTGTCAGTCATTGATTACAAGTACATGCTGCCTCCTGCAAAATGCATATAAAAATGAGGTAAAATGTTTTTTTTTCTTCACTAAAGTTAAACAAGCATCAGGTAACTCCTAAAATTTGCCATAACTTGACACTGAAGGAGGGGGTAATTCTACAACTTGCTATGGAGTGATAAAAGAGCCATTACTTTTTGTGAATTGCATTTAAAGCATATTTTTACCATGTTAATTATACTAATACTTTGTTTTGCCTACTTTTTACATAAATGTGTGTGCCCAGAAGTATCTTCTTTTAGAATAGACAACAGTTAAACAATAAAAACGTTCATGAAAAAGGAAATCGAATAACACGCTGACATATTACACCTTAATGATGTGTTAAGTATTTAATTCCAAGATTAGCTGCCATACAGTGTTTGACATAGGCACCGGTACATGTTTTTACCATTACAGTCCAGCTGTATGATATATATGCATTGAAAGTATAATGCTCATTCTATATTCAATCCTACTAGTATATTGTAGACTAGTCATAAGGAGACCATAAGAAGGAAACATGGCTACATCTGCATTTTAGTTATAGCATATCTGTTTTCAAATTTCATTGAAGGGTAAATAAATGTTAACCATACTTGATGATATCAGATTGTTTATTTAGGGATCTACATATATTTTTCCTGTAAAATGTGAATAGCAGCACCAACTAGTGCATTATAGTTTTATTGCTTTTTTGTACTTAGTTGTTTTTTTATTTTGGCATGCAACAGGCATTCATGTGACCACAATATAAATATAACTTGCCCACCCCCCAGACACTCATACAATGGCTTCATAAAGTCTCGTAATATATTTAGAAGCTTGGATGCTGAAATAGAATCCAGTCAGTCTTTGGAATCTTTTAGCTCGAACCTCATTTCACCTCCTGTGTTTCATACATTTTAGGTTTAGTTTGCAGATGTGACTTAAAGTAAATCTTTGGAAATGGAGACAAAACAGATAATGGTTGTTCAGGGCTAGGGAGAATCTCCCTGCCACCATGTTATAGTTTTTAGCCAATTACCACACTGTAACTTTAAAGGTGTGTGTTAAGTCACATTATATACTGGTGTAGTACACTAATAATCATCATTAAAAATGTTTTAATGACAATCCATTTGTACAGCATCTATGTTCTGTGCAGTGTAAAATATACAATCCAAGGGTGATTCAATAGAGTCTCCTAATTCTTCTTTCACTTTGATGCTTGTGTAGCCAGAGTGCCAGCAAAAAGCTGAGGCATTTTCTGGTGTTAGTTGTGTCATTATGGGTGCCAAACCTTTTTGGGGGATCCCCCTTAAAAGTAAGAGTGCCAGCTGGTAGCAGAATTGGACAATCACCCATTATTCTACAAGAGTGAAACTCCTAAAGTAATGTAGGTTTTGTAAGTGCCATGTGAATAAATTAAATAGCACTTTTAACATGGTTTAATTTGCATCTCTGGTACACTACCTGTGGAAAATGAAGACAAACTGATAAACATTTATATTTACTTTGGAAATCAAAGTGTGTAGTTGAATTTTATTAAGGTGAGAACCTCTACATATGTTCTCGTGTAGAACCATGCAATCCACCTATCACCATTTTTGTGAAAAATAGTTCCTTCAAGTAAAGATGAAGGCTCCACATAAATATGCTGAAGGAGCAGTACAGTAGTGCAAACTGATATTGATTTAATGTCATTGTATGGATCTCTAATGAGCTTTCTAAAGACTTTACAGCTTAAAGATCTGCTGATGATGCAGCCTTTAATTAGATGTGTATTTGAAGTTGACAATGTGTTCTACTCCTACTTTCTCTGCAGTGGATTTTGGTGTTAGTGCACAGCTGGACAGGACTGTCGGTCGAAGAAATACATTTATAGGTACACCATACTGGATGGCCCCTGAAGTTATAGCTTGTGATGAGAACCCAGATGCCACCTATGATTATAGGGTATGTATTACCAGCATAGGCATTAGTGTATTTATAAATTTGCACAACTATTATTAATTGCAATGTTTTTGGGAAACCCGGTGTTTCAAAGAAGCCATGCCTCTGTAGATGATTTTCCTGTATAGGTCATGGTGTGAACTGCATCCTTCATCTGGAAACTGTTGGCAGTCCAAGAGTTCCCAACTTGCTTTGACTTGGGGTTCCTCAAAAGTGGGAGGCCAGCCGGCTGTGCTTATTTAACCACCTGAAAAGGGGAAAAAATGTTCAGTCAAGTGCCTGTTGGGACCAATTATTATACCAATTAGGCCTTATAAGGGATCACAATATTCAGTCTTGAGTTATTACAACTGTGCCATTTGTTTGAAGTGTTCATATTTCTCCTTTTATTTAGCTTTACATTGTCTTCCACTTTATAGTGTGTCATTGCTATTTACTGTTGGTTAATTGCCTGACCTACCACTGTACAAATAGAAGGACTGGTTCGTGTAAAGTCAGGCAGTTGGCAGGCAGACCTTTAACCCACCTACAGGTACCTTTAGTTAAAATAAACCTGTTAAGATAGAAATGTGGTAAAATAGTTAAGTAGGTTTCTGCTACTCCCACAAACAGCTTTAAATTATTGAATAAGCCCACATGCATTAGCACTTTATTTTACAGCATATATTTTATTCTTTTTTGTAGAGCGACCTTTGGTCCTGTGGAATTACAGCTATAGAAATGGCAGAAGGAGCCCCCCGTAAGTCATCTTCAATTTTTGTTTGACTGTCTATGATGATAATCTGCATAATTTTCCTTATGTCTAATAATTTGTATTATTTTACAGCTCTTTGTGATATGCATCCGATGAGAGCACTGTTCCTTATTCCCAGAAATCCTCCTCCCCGACTAAAATCTAAGAAGTGGTAAGTTTATCAACATTATTGTTTTTGTTCTGCTACTAAAATATATTTTAATCATGAAATGTGGTATTGCAGAGGAGAAATGTAGATTTATTTATATTACTCAAAATGATGATTAAAGAGCCCCTCAACTCAGTAATAACTTTCTGAATGACTTTGTAGCTGAAAAAAAGGGATTAGAGTAGAATAGTGTTGTAAAGTGTGTCCCCTGATGTATGCTGTGGTTTCCATTTTCAATTTACCCATGCAACTAAGGTTGAAAGCTCGAACTACAGCATGCCAAAGGGAAACAAGCTATCTTACACACCCAGAAGTGTCTCTGCAAGAGGGTGAATATTTTATTAGACACTTGCTTGAAAGGTAAGTGTACAGGCTATTTAGGTGACCACTGGTGGAGAACTCAGTAGTACTTGAATCCAGACTTACCATCTAACAAAACCCAAATCAAATAACGTTTTGCATACTGAAATATGGCGTTTTGCCATTGCTGATCTCTTTATGAACTTGAGAGTTGCCTGCCATGTTGATTAGATGGCTTCAAAACTTTGAGCTACTAACAAAATATCAAATCTGGCGTTATAACTTGGTCAGGGTAGCAATAGAGGCTCTAAATATTTCTCCTAATATGGATTTCCTTGAAAGCTTATATGATGCCTATGGCAGGTAATCATGTCAAAGGCTAATGCCATTTTCAAACATGTCAGAGCAGGGTTGAATTGTAAGCACAAAACCATATTTTTGTTTAACCAATGCATGGGTTTTTTTTTTTTTTTGCTATGTCTGGCTTTCCAGTGATTTTAGAGCATACTGGGCACAGCAATATATGCTTTGTGTCAAAGTTAAAGATCCACTGTTTTATTAGTTCATGCACTTTATTTTACAGGTCAAAAAAGTTTTTCAGTTTCATTGAAAGCTGTCTGGTAAAAAATTACATGCAACGCCCTCCAACAGAACAGCTGTTAAAACATCCATTTATAAGAGATCAGCCAAATGAACGGCAAGTCCGTATCCAGCTGAAAGACCACATAGACAGGACCAGGAAGAAGAGGGGAGAGAAAGGTAAGTTTTAGTAATAGTAATTTTTTTCTTGAACTTTAAATTACCTTTTACCAGTGCTAACATTTCTGACTCTCTGGGAACAGATTTAAAAACCTCAATCTACAGTCTGCCTTACAATTAAAAAGAAAATAAATGTAAGGTGGAACTACATTTATTTATTTTCTTATCAGAAATTGTATGTACTGCTATAATGTGTAGTTGCCTTTTTCTAATATTTAACATAGTTGATTTGACACTACAATTATGAAAGACAGTAATAGATTTCCAGAGGTGTTCTGCTAACTTGTCTGTTTTGTTTAGATGAAACAGAGTATGAATACAGTGGAAGTGAAGAGGAGGAAGAGGAAGTGCCTGAGCAGGAAGGAGAGCCTAGGTATGTCACAGTGTTAATGTACATCCCGATACAGATGATGCCTTCTTTCACCTTTTGGATGCTCTGTTGTCATACAGATGTGGTGATTTAGAGAAAACCTAGTCTAGCATTACATCAATACCTTATTCTGGCTCTTTAGGGCCAGGCAACAGGTTTGCTTTTAATATGCCTTCCTAATTCACAACAATGTATATTTACAATCCCCTTGTTCTCTGACGTAAAAAGAGCCAAAGGAGATATCTGGCATTTCCAAGTATGGAGACGTACGTATCTTAAGACGTATGCCTTATCTATGACATAGTTGGGGCCAATCGGTCCATAGCACTCTGTAAGCTATAACTCTGGTGACTTGTACCTTTCTTTCAAGCTTTTGCTTTGAAATGTCAAAGCTTTGTTGAAGCACATCAGTTAAAACTTCACATCTAATAGACTGTCAAAAACTGTATTGATATACAGTTATCTGTAGAAAAAGTATTAACTTCATCAATTTTAATTTTTATATCTTTGAGCATTCTTATTAGCCTGCTGTGTTGAGTGTACAAGTTTTTGATAAACCTGTTATGTAATCCCTACAGCTCTTACTTTTTTTACTTTTGTACATCTATCTTCTGGTTAGCTGAACTAAATCTGTACATTTATTGTAAATTTTTGCCACCGTAAGACCCTGTATTAGCATATTGATTTGATACTTTTGCATAATTCAATCAGTGACCAAAGCTGTGATTTGCATGTATGACAGTGAGTGTCTTTCACAGTGCTGCCAGTGTCCTTTTGAATTGTCTGACTACATATATAAATATTTTTTTCTTTCTCAGCTCAATTGTTAATGTGCCTGGGGAATCAACACTTAGACGTGATTTCCTAAGACTGCAGCAGGAGAATAAGGAGCGCTCTGAAGCCTTAAGAAGGCAGCAACTGCTGCAGGAGCAGCAACTCAGAGAGCAGGAGGAATATAAGAGGCAACTACTAGCAGAGAGACAAAAGCGTATAGAACAGCAAAAAGAGCAAAGGAGGCGCCTTGAGGAGGTACATGAATCATCCCTTCTAATAAAGTTTCCCAAGTAAAGATAATTTATTCAAGAATATTGTTCCTATTGCGGTCTTATTTACAGAACACAAACTAAACTCTTCTGCCATTAACCTATAGAGTTGCACAGTGTCTTTGTCTTGCATACACTAAACTAGCATAACTGTGATGACAATCATTTGCCCATGCATATTGAATAGTGTTTCTATGAACATTACATTTCCATGGATCATTTAGGTAATCTTTATGAAAGGGAATAGCAATGTGCCCCAGAGCAGTGGTCCCCAACCTTTTGGACATCGCGGACCACTAAATTTACAAACTCCAGTCTGGGCATGTGCTGGGAACCGTGTGTCACTCAAAAGGGAAGAAACTTCCCCCAGAGTGACATCATGATACCAGAACCTGCCCACTCTCCCATCGCAGGTCTGAGCCTGTGTCCAGAGACACAACCTGTCCACCACCCTGAGCCTGCGATGCATACGGGGGACATGGCCGGCGGCTCTGGCGTGGACTACCAAAATTTTCTTGTAGACCACAGGTTGGGGACTGCTGCCCCTGAGAGAAACATTTGTACAACTGATTTGCTTAGTAGGTTGTTTACATTTTACGAATTTTAACAAACTATAAAATCTTAAAAGTAAATTTGGCTTGGCCTAAACTGTTCTTGTTTAGAGTGCTAATGCTTGAAAGAGTCTCCTGTCTAAAATTGCATGGTCTTTCTCAATATTGTATTCAAAAAGCACTTCATCCAATTATGTAACTGGCAGTATTTAACCAAAAGATAAAGGCCCACTTTATTTAGTAAAAACATTGTATTCTGAACTGTGATGTTGCCACATGTCGCTGAAAAAAAGTTGTTTTTTCCTTAAACAGCAACAAAGAAGGGAGCGAGAGGCACGAAGGCAACAAGAGCGAGAGCAACGAAGGAGAGAGCAGGAAGAAAAGAAAAGAATGGAGGAGATAGAAAGGAGACGTAAAGAAGAAGAAGAACGTAGAAGGGCCGAGGAGGAGAAAAGAAGAGTAGAAAGAGAACAGGTTAGTATTGGACATATACCTAATATGACACTTGCATTTTTTATCAATTTTAGCTCTTGTTTCTTTTTACCAATATGGTCCAGTACAATTTTTACAATGGGCCTGTTTATTTGGGGAGAACTTGATCATCACTTAACATAACAAAGTGATGCATTGTTTTTTTTGGGAAGACTTTTCCCTAATTTTGGCAATAATTTTATTTTAAAACCATGGACAAAAGTAAACTCTGTAAAGAAATTTTGGTGTGTGTGTAGATAGATATTTAATATTTATTTGTCAAAATTAAAATGAGCTTCTAGATACAAAGTATTACAAAATTATTTGAAAATTTATAATGGCTTTTTTTCTTAAATCAGACTGTATTTTATTTACATTTTTTTATAAAAAAAATAATGGTATGTTTTAGTTGGGTTGTGCTTTTATCTTGAATTTGCCTTTGATAGTTAATTGCCAGGCTTGCATGAAATATGATCTTATCTGCTATTACTATTTTGTATTTGAAATTTCGGACATATATCCTGTTTAGTATCTTTCATCCTTCTGGCCATGAAATTGTTGTCGCCAGTTCCCACAATCACTTTGGCAGTGAAAATCCTTTCGCCACCTGGGTTGCCTCACTCAGGAAGTGGCAAAATGACACTCTGTGGTGTCGACAGCCACTCCAGGAATGTTGCTGGAAGATCAAATGTTAGATGTTGAGCTCCTGGGAATTGGACCATGTAAACCTAGTACAATAGCTTGTGTTGTTTTCCTAATAACCTTCACCTGACAAATTTGAGGCATTGTTACTATATGTGAAAATTGCACCATACTTTGCGTTGCTTATAAAAGATTTTAAATTAATATAAGCCATTGGTGTATAGTGGTTAAATACCCAGTTAATAATATCTATTGTAAACTGATTAGCATCCGAAGATTAATTATATAAAACATGTTATGCCCCTAAATACATTAACAAGGTTTTCCACTCAAAGTTAAACATTCTTTCTGATGCCCAGTGGTGGTTCCACATGTCAAGTCAATGCCTTTTTAAAAATGTATTTGCAAAATAGTTTAAACTATTATAACTCTGTTTAATACTGAAGATTCTATCTATTTATTTATACATCAGACTACATAACCTAAACCTCAAGTTCCCCTTCATACCTGTGTGTTGTGTTGCTTTGCATTAAAATAGTTTATTTGAACATGCTATTAATATGCCACAGCACACCTGAAACTTGGAAAAGGAATTACATTAAAACACAAAGTTGTCATTTGTGCAGTGTAAGTTGCTCTAAAAAGGGACGTTTGGAATCAAGTGGAATTAATGACGGACTCAAACGCATTGCCACTTGTGTGTTACCATGTGTAATGTGTGGCCTATTATGTGATGTTTTCTTTCCTGGTCCATTTATACAGTTGATTTTCTTTTTCCTCCTTGTTGAGTTGCTGATTCTTTTCTTTCTTCATGAATGATTGCATTGCTTGCACTAATAAAAACTACACAGCAGTTTTACTCTATGGATAGATATGCTAATACTAAGTTTAATTCCAGGAAAGTAGTGCCACTTAGTGGCCACTTCTGGAATACTGCTATGGCTTGAATGTAAAAATCAATTAAGTCAGTTTACATTAAACTAACTCAGCCTTGGGCTACAAATATAATTTGTTAGTGGAGGTTAGTCTTGGTACTGCTTTTAGAAAGAATTTATCTGTAGTGGTTATTCAGATGTGTTCAAAATAGCCAAATGTTGCATGGGATTCAGAGTTTTGGAATATTCAGTTTACACCCAGTCTCTACTGGCTTGGATCAAGCTTCAAGAAAGGACACGGGAAGATGCAGCTTTGACACAGGGCAACACAGCAATTTGTGTATAAATTGAAGCAAATATAAATTAACTTTAAAAACTGCCCAGTTGCTTTGATGATAAAGTACAGGAGTGCATTTTAGGGGCTTTAAAACAAGTGAAGACTAGACCTTCGGATCCTGAGGAGGGGCTTACCAATAAGATTGTAAAAATAAATAATTTTGCACTTACTATGCAATTAAACAATTGGTCGAAAAATCATGCCTAATAAATTACTAACAAGCTCCATAATGTTAATACACAAGTTCCAATGTAGTAATATGCCTTTACTACAGATTGATTTGAAAAGCTGCAGGAGTTATGGGTACCTAATAGACAGTGACCATCATAACACTTCAATGACAACCAATTATTGTCAATAAATTCAGTTGTGCACACATTGTGGAAGGCTGATAAAACTGCCAGACAGCCTCCAGCTCAAAAACCATGCCCCAAACAGTAGTTGATGATTAAATAATTTGGATTGCAGAATGGTCTGTTAAAAATGCTTTAGGCTTAGGTGCACAATATGTGGGACCTCAGTTTGGCTTGAATCCATTTTTTGCAATAAAGAATAATTACATTATTTGACTTTGATTGAAGGGTTACAAACAATCAAATCCCTGTGTGTTTAGCAACTATAACAAGTATATGGATTGCCATAAAATGCTCCTGTTCGCAAAGCCTAAAGTTTCTGGAATGTTTGTTTGACAGGAGTACATCAGACGACAGCTGGAAGAGGAGCAAAGGCACTTAGAAATCCTTCAGCAGCAGCTGCTTCAGGAGCAGGCCATGTTACTGGTAAGAGTGCAGTGATCTGGTGCTGTAGCTAATAGGTTGGAAGGTCAGCTTTGTTCAAGCACAGCTGCACAAGCTGTACAAACAACTGGCTGGTTTGGGGAGGGTCTGTTGTGTCAAGAAATTAGATTGACAGGCACAGCTACATCTAGCTGCTGCAGATGCATTGTTTGAGGGAGCACATCCTGAAATCCTATCTTGAAGCTAGTGTTTGGTGAAAATATAAACAAAGATGCTTCTCAGCATTTTGACATACCTGCCAACAAAGGCACCATAATAGTAAACTGCTGTGAAAATATTGTAGCTTTTAAAGAGATTATAGTTCTATCTGTGCCCTTGCAGCACCAATATAGTTAGGTAGTGTCCATGATACTTCAATCTACAACAGCCCCCAGTTCTTGCTATCAGGCAGCCACTCAACCTCAGAAAAAAGCAGGAAATTCTACTGTGACTACAAAGACAAGGAAACAAAACCTTGCAGAAATAGATGCTGCAAACTG
>NC_092858.1:70603092-70690271 GCF_032062135.1 Pyxicephalus adspersus | reverse complement strand
AAAAAAAGGATTGTAGATTGATGAAAATTGATGTGATGTTGGATTATAGTGGTTTAACATGTTTTAGTTGCTTGCACAATATCTGTTGTCTGAGTAGTTCAAGTAATATTCAGACTGAATTACATGCAAATATCAGGCCATATATTGCTGATATTCTAAATTAAACCTGCCTGATCCCTGGGCCCATATTATTTACAGCTAAATACCATCCATACAATTACATTGCAAATTGCTTTACTTCATGGAAGAAATTTTTTTTTTTTTTTTGTTCCTATGGGAGAAAAAAACAAACGGCCTATTAGAGCCAATAAAAACCTGGCAAGGTTCTAGCCCTTCCACACCCTACCCAAGCAAAACATGTAACTTGTAACTTTTGTCCTGCTTGTGCTTTACTATGGTCCTTTCAGCAAGTTAATTTCCGACAAATGAAAAAATGGGATAGGGTAATCCTGTAATACTACACAATTTTCCAGTGCTGTGATTTAATTTACACGGATCATGCATTCTGCATAAAGTTATGGTACCAATGATTGTTTACAGGGTACTTGCATTTTGACTTTGTTTAGGATTCCTCTTTATTCTGCTTCGGATTTGAACCTCACACTTATGAATAAAAAAAAACAAAAAACAAAACAAAAAAAAGATATGAAAATGTTGCCCATAATGTAAGTTTCCAACTATAAAGCAATTACCAAGCAATACAGCCATACAAACTATTACCTGTTACTGCTACGAAACAGTTACCTATCGGCACTTGAGTAAATCTTTGTAGCTCCTGTATGTTATGATTTGCATGTCCTTATTTCCTTTTGCATTTTACCAACTAAGGGTTTATATTAACTGATTTTCGGATTCATTTTTTAGACTATTTTTGTGGAACAAGTTGATTTTTTTAAAAGGAGATCTGATACTGAATAAAAAAAATACCTACCTGTCATTCTGAAGCCAACATTGTCATTTGTTGACTTGGAGCATGTATGCAGAATAATAAATCGGTCTTTTTCTTATTTACGGATGCACACTGTTTAAACAAATGGATCAGTATCACCTTTTCTTTTTCAGTATGCTTTAACAGATATTATCTTTTTGCCTGTTCATAATTAGATTTATTAATTTAAGTATATATTTTCAGGAATACAGGTGGCGAGAGATGGAGGAACACCGGCAAGCCGAAAGGCTTCAGCGTCAGCTGCAACAAGAACAGGCATATCTTATGTCTTTACAACATGATCACCGACCGCAACCACAACAGCAGCAGCAACCACAGCCTCAACAGCCCTCTATGCCACAGCAAGAGAGAAGCAAGCAAAGTTACCTTGCCCCAGAGCCTAAAGCTCACTATGAGCAGGCTGAACGTGTACGAGAGGTAAACCTTTAGCGGGTTTGATGAATGTTTTTCAGGCAATATGCCGGAATATTCCCATGTCCTTGAATAGAACAGAACTGTTAACCTGATGTATGTTCATCTTTTTGGTGCTAGCCTAAATTCAAAAGCATTCATGTGTATCAAAACCAGTAATGTGGTGGAAATTAGCTTTGATGTCTTTGGAGACTCTCAATTTTGCCTTCTTAACTTTTTGTCATCCTCTGCTGAGTGAGATCAACCATTTGAACGCACAGATCAATACTCTTTTTAACACCTAATTGAAACTAGATTTCCTGACTTTCACCCTATACTATTGCAGTGTGCTCAAGTAGGCCTTTTTCCCAGCAATAATTTTGTCTAAAACAGCAATTTTTCATCCTTTGGTCAAAACTGGGGACACAAGAGAGAATATTAGTTCCTGATATAAATGATAGATGTGACACATGGCATGGCAAGATAACCTAGTTTGTGTGAGCTTTATAAACAGAAGTGACAAAGAGAATGCATTTGTGTCAAGATCAACTGTTATCTTTTTACTTTCTGAAAATATTCTTTACCTTTTTTTTATTAAAAAAAAAAAAAAAAAACTAATGCAAACACTATACCTAAGGACTGGTAAGCTGCAACATAAGGTGTATGGCAAGTTAAAATAATATATATTTGTTTAGTACAATACATGCACATGTTGTGTCTCTTTAAAATGCTGCAAGTTTATATTGCCCGAGATCGTGTGAGCTTCTAGTTCCTTGTACTAAGCTGCCTTAAAATTTCAGAATAGTGTTGTTGTCAAACTGAGTTTTCCCCTACTGCTCTACAGAACACCTCTTCCTAAAAATGGTTTTGAGTTGAGGATATGTGGAAGTATTCTATTCACCACAGGCAGGGCTGACAACACTGCATGGTATTTTATTGCTGCAGATGTAGAAGTGTGTGTAAGAGTTAGAACACAATAGAGAGAGACAATATAAATATCATATCCATAAGCAATATTTAAAAATCCTGAAACTTAAAATGTGTAAGGGTTTAATATTTTATGTGTTCTGTGTTGCAATATGATACAGGCAGAAGAACGCCTTAGGAAAACTAACCAAGGCTCTCCTGAAGCACAGTCAAAGCAAACAGGGAGAGTGTTGGAGCCATCAGTGCCTTCAAGATCGGAGTCTTTTTCCAATGGGAATTCTGAGCCTGCTCAGCCTGCCATGCATAGGCCAGTGGAACCTCAGGTATGACAGTGCTTACTAATGAGAAGTGGCACAGCCATCAGTGGGAGGCTTTCTTGAGAAATATGCTTACCTTACTGAATTCTAAGTATTTTATTTTTATCTTTAGCTCAAAACGGTGCTCATTATATTAAACTGAAAGTTCTTTGTTTTTGAGCTCACAACTGAACATCTGAATATTAGACTTTTATTCCTGGCAGAATTTTACAGACTTTGGCGATTTGTGAAAATGTGTCCTTGCTCTGAGGTAGCACATATGGTTGTTTATTACTTTGAATTTGTAAGTGGCTTAATAAATCTCATATTCTATGCTGACCTTATTCTGTTACAAATGATTTCTATTCACAGCATGTGCTTACTGTTCTGTACAATTCCATATTAAGCGCATCATGAATATTTCTACTGTAATGCCAGAAGTTATGTAGAACGTTGTTTTGAACTACTGTTATTTACTAACTGACTTTATAGATTGTAGATGTTTTACTGTAGGATGTGTGAGGCACAATATGATGCAGGTTGGCAGGCCTATTCTCTGACGTAGAATGTTTTTATAGTCCTTCTGTTCCCATCCATGTAATATGATTTCATGGCCTGGCTGATACCCCAAGTGGTATCAGAGAGTGAGTTATTGTTGGCTCCAGAATAATTAATGAATTTAGACATGGCCATCATGATAACCAAAATGTAACCCCAGACAAATTTATTATTATTTTGTTTTTGAGTGAAGAGTAAACAAACTCATGGAAGCAGAAGACAAAATCACCAGCACTCCAAAATAGAGGATTCTTGCTTTATTGTGGAAGCAATGCCACAACATGTTAGAAAGCCAATGTTTCAGTGCCACGTAGGCACCCTTCCACCTTTTTGTCACTATTTTGCTGGATCTTGTCCAGACTGAGAGTAGAATTGCTGTGCTGCCACTGGCTTCTGGACTTTTCAGTAAATACAATTAGGATTTTAAAAATAAATGTGAAAATATTCAAGGTACACTAACCAATCTAGAATCTTCTTAACTATGCTTACTGTGGGAAGCCATGGGTTACTGTACTTTATTACCATTGCTGTTTGTACTGCTTTTAAAAATGTTCTGATTTAAATTTTTTGATATCTTAATGTAACTGTCATTCAAAGTCTTTGTTATTCTATCTATTGATTTAAAAACTGAGGGTATAGCTTTTGCACATGTGTGAAGTACCCCCTTCTACATGGTACGTTCACACAGAAAAGATTTATTGTTCAAGACTTTTGGGGAACGTAATGTAAAATCTAAGCATTATTCTGCTGTTTCCAGTTTTAGCAAAATTTCATCTTATTCTAAAATTTTAACCTGTTGCTGTTTACATTGTTATGTGCATGTATAATCTAACATTAACATAAAGTTAACCATTGTTCGATTTTCATCTCTCCCCCTTATAACTGTGTGAGCCTGCCCGGTGTTTTGTTTTTCATCCTTCCCTGACTTTTTATGTTCTTACACTGGAATAAAAAGTCAGCACTGCCAATACACCATGTAAATGTTTTATGTCTTGTTTTCTTGTAAGGTACAATGGTCTCATCTGGCATCCCTCAAGAACAATGTTTCCCCTGTCTCGCGATCTCATTCCTTCAGTGACCCTTCTCCCAAATTTGCACCTCATCATCTACGTTCTCAGGAACCACACCCTCCCCCACGCAGTGAAGGTCTAAGTCAAAGTTCTGACTCTAAATCTGAGACTCCCGAGCCCAACCAAAGGGTTTGGGCTCGATCAGACAGTGAAGAGGTGCCTCCAAGGGTAAGGAGTAGAAGTAGTAATAGACAAAGCTCTTGTACATGTAGGTTAAGGTAGCACCTGAAACCAATACAAAATGTTAATGCATGGTGGATGTCAAGTCTTGTAAGTGGCCTCCATGTTTATTTTTTACAGAATAGCCATGTCCATTAAGTGTGCAGTATCTGCAGACTGTTTTCATAACAATTTTTCAGAAACTGGCATGCAAATCATATGCAACATATTGTTCTGATAGAAACAACGCAAGATGGCTGCCTTTTTAAATAGGTATTCTTAAAATAGATTTTCCTGTTTACATTGCCTATTGGCATAATGGCAGCACTGGCTGAGAATGATTTGTGAATTGGTATCAGTTTGACTGTACATTAGTTGGAACAGAAGCATTTGCCTTCTCTTCTACTTGCTGATTGTGTGCAAACTCCAATTTTGTTTTTCTTAGTACTGAGGTGATCTACTAAAAAAACAGCAAATATACTAAAAATACAGCAAACGGTCCACTATACTTTCATGTAGACCTCTATTTTTGTCTGTTTTGGGGCCAAAAGTTTATGGTCATTAAATATTGGTATGAGTGTCAGAAGGCATGTTTCTTAGTGTTTTGTGACTGTCAGAAAATTCAAGTTGTGGGAGCTTCTCTGTGATAGGTATATGTGCATCTCTCATATGCTTTAATAAAGCTAATATATGCTCCTGCACATCCTAGTTTGGCTTTGCTTCTTTTTGTCATGTAATTTCATGTTGCTTCAGCTATCCAATTCATTGCCACTCTTCTGAAGCAACTCTTCAAGACAAATATAATCATCATAATCATCATAAAATTAGGTTATAGTGTTTGGTTATTTGTCCAGTTTAACATATATGGTAATGTTAAATCTAATACTTTCTGTGAGCTGCTACTTTATTGATTTATAGCGTGGCATTTTGTTTTTTCCCCCTCAAACATACTAACCTATGTATATATGTATTGATTTTATTTTTTGGCAAAGGTGCCTGTAAGAACAACATCAAGATCCCCTGTGTTGTCTCGAAGAGATTCCCCTCTGCAGGGCAATGTGCAACAGAATAATCAAACCGGACAGAGGAATTCTACAAGGTATGTTTACCTAATCTTGTTGTCCTAGACTGGCCCTGCTGCAATAGTGCAGATAATGCAAATTGTGACACAAGCATAAAAACTTGCCTAATAGAAAATGACACATTCCCACTTTTACTGTAAATTTATAACTAAAGCATGGTTATTTTATTATTTATCTGCACTTCATAACATTCTCACAGACCTGCTGTAAATATATAAAGCTAGCCCCCAAATGATTTGTATAACCTTATGCTAAGGTCAGTGGCTCCATGGCTGTCAGTAACCGCCCCGGTATGTAATTCTTCATTCCCACTTGCTCAATACCATGCACATTAAGAACTGATGTTCGTGTGTGTGTGTGTGTTTTTTTTTTTTCTCTTTTTTTTAAGGAAGTAATTAATAATGAAACCAACTAGTCCTTATGATGGGCTGGTGATTTGCACCATGAACTAGTAGTGCTGTGGTCCTGAGATAAGCACACAGACTACAGCGTTTGTTTTCCCTGTTCTCCTCTAGGCTTGACACAATCTAAACCTAAATAGTTTCTGATTGGTATATGTGTAAAGTTGTGATTGGTGCATTTAGTTGGGAAGTAGGAACCAGTGTCACTGATTAGATAGCATATATTATTTTGAAGAATGGTTGTGGTCAAGCTATGGACATTTACTATTTTTTCATATATTCTTTGCAAACTCTAAATTTTCTTCCATGCTACCGGATTGGTAGCAACAATAAAGCGAAACTGTTGTCTGAAGAACTTTCAAATTTTCAGTTTCCCATTGAGCCTAATGGTTCGATTCATTGGCCCCTATATATGTGTTATAAACTGACTTTATCAAAAAAAGCTGGAGCTACTGTGCAGTAGATAAACTGGAATTGTGGGCATCTGTAACCTAGCACATGCAGGCTTTCAGAACAATTTTTGCAAAGGATTGTCTGAAAGTTTTATTTTATAAAACAATTTTTGAATAACTGAGAAAGAAAACACAACTGATATTAAATTGTGCTTAAAATCTTTGTTTCTTATTAGCAATATCGAGCCCAGGTTACTTTGGGAGAGAGTGGAGAAGCTTGTGCCCAGGCCGGGCAGTGGCAGTTCTTCAGGGTCAAGCAACTCTGGTTCCCAAGCAGGATCACATCCAGGATCTCAGAGTGGATCAGGAGAGCGCTTCCGCATGAGATGTAAGAAATGTCTTAGTATATACATTACTTGTATTTTTAAAATGTATACCCTATATCTGTACACTTCTAAATTTGCTCCTTGGATGTCAACAAGGATCACAAATTATGCTCTGGCACCGAGATTTCCAAAAAAAAGTCTTAGTATGCTTTCCTAGGACACAGAGAGTTCCCTAATGCCAATGTAATTTTTACCTATGCTGGTAAACGCTTCAAAATATATTTAAAGAAAACCGTTTTGTTAAACTGCCTAGTCCTTCTTTTTTCACTTAATATCCCATTCTATTAGACACCATTGGAAATGAGATGAGCATATCCTACCAATGTGTGGGAAATTTCATCTTACAGTTGTTGGAAGATTTCCTTTCCATTTCAGTTAATGTGGAACCCCAAAATGTTGGGCTTACTCCTCCATTTCCAATCACATTTTTGATCAGGATACTTTAACAAAGGATATCTAATGGAAACAATATAAAGCTGACAGTGGTTACAACCCCTCACCCCCCTCACCTCTGTGCTCTCAAAAATAAAAAATAATTTTTCGTTAGGATAAACATTGAGTTGTCCCTTGTGTTAAAGGGGTGAGCTTGGATGCAAGCTCTCCAAGACTGGATAAGGTAGGCTATAATGGGAGAACCTGGGTGATCTAGCAAACTGGAATGGATTTCCTAAAAAATCATTTGTTATTTGATGGAAAATGTTTTCAATCCTGGGCCACATCTATTCCAGGTTTGCTGAATTACCCAGGTTTTTTGTCTATCTCCCCCTGTTTTGGAGAGCCTAATTAAATCAGGCCCATTGTGTTAAGTCAGAGAGCTTAGGTGCAAGGTAAGACAATTCTAAAGATCACCTAATTCTGCTGATTGTCTATTAACACACAGGACCTATTTGCTGAGATGTATTAATGTGCAGCTCATTTATTTTGAGTACCCCTAAAATGCGCATATACACTTTTTCCAAGGAGTGCACCCCAAAACACAGCTGTAAGCACAGTTGAGAATTCTTGTTTTTGTGCATTAGGGTGCTACAAAAAGTATTCTAAAACACACATGTACTCAGGCCTTAACATGGTTTGTGGACACACACAAAACAATGCATGAGCCACATGTTACTGCAGCACATATAGATGAGTGGGCCCTAACACCATGTATAGAGACATCTATCAGTAAGTGTGAATAAAGATGGAGCTTAACTTCTTGGGTTAGGTGACAAATGCAGTGGTTCGAAGGTTCTTGGTATATCAATCAAAAGAAAACCTATATGAAAATTGTATTGATAATACACATTTATTTTTTGTCAAGCGTGCAGTTTACTACTTTACCTACATTTAACTGTATAAATGTGCATTTCATTTGAAATGCAATTTTTTTGGTTTAGAGTAAATACTAACTTGCTATGCCAAGTTTTAGGTTTGAGAATCATATACAAAAAAAAGGTTACACGTGTATATCAGTAATTACTTTCTGGGAGAAGGTAATTCTAAATAAACTTTTTTTTAATATATATTTATTTTTAGCTGATAGTCTTGTATAAATAACAATTTTAAGTTTCTCTATTTTCTTGGACTTTTTTAATTAATTTTGTAATTGCCCCCCAAAACACCAGCTTCATCAAAATCAGAAGGGTCACCATCCCAGCGCCCTGACAATACAACCAAAAAACCTGATGAAAAGAAAGATACTGGAAGACCGGGCAAGCCTACTGTAAGAAAATCTGCTGTTTAAAATGTTTTTTTTTAAACCTCTGTATAGTATGTCTCTGGTTATGCCTTAAAAGTTTTATTTATGTTAACCAGTTGCCGCATGCAGGGAATACTTTGATGTCTAATTTATGAAAGCTGCTCACAGATTTAGGGTTGGGGCACAGGGAGGCACGCAGATGTCAAGCATGTCAAGTCTAACCCCTATACCCTAGCCAGTTCACCCTAGCTCTAGGGGCCGGCACTAGGGCTAAGCGCCTAACTCTGAATGAATGAGAGCTGCATTTGCTGCTGGGGTTTAGGAGGGCGGATTAGCCTGCTGATAACTACATATGTCAGTGTAACTTAAGCCTTAATCCACACACTTCAGACCTCTGTTTCATTTGAATTTGGCATGCAAAATTTACCAACACTACCATTAATTTGTCTTGACTTTACATCAAAAATAGTGTCTGGTCTATAAGGGCCTGCATTTTATTACTTGTTTAGTCACTGGGCAAACATTTTATCAGCCTTGCCATAGCCAACAATACATCATAACGTAAACCAGAGAGATCCAGAAAGACATTGCTAATTGTATTGTAGAGCACATGGGGGAGCATATCAGATTACATAACATCGGTTCATTCTATGATTTTATCCTAATCTGTACACTACACCAGTTGTCTCCAAACTTTTCGGACCTAAGGACCACTAAACTTACGGACTCTGTGAGCCGGGTATCACTCAAAGGAGAAGAAACTTCCCTCAGAGTGATGTCATGATGACAGAACCCACCACCCTGAGCCTGCGATACATACAGGGGACATGGTTCGCTGCTGTGGCCAGTGCCCCCCTCTCCAAGCATGGTCGACGGACCGCAGGTTGAGGACCACTGGTCTCCGTGCTCTCACGGCCAAGCTGTTGGACAGGCGCATACCGGGGTTTGAAGACCCCTGCACTACACTACAGATATCTATAGAACATTTTTGGAGCTTCAAGGATTTGTTCCAAGCATTATCTGTGGCCTCATCAAGATTTTTTTCGTCAGTGAATTTGAAAATCCAGCTCATATCTTTTTGTGTTCAAGAGCTGAATTAGCATAAATGTAACCTCTTTCTAAAGATTAAAAAAAAAAATTAAAGTTCGATAACATTTGTGTTACCATTCTGTTGATTTGTATTTTTTAATATGTCTTCCCGGTCTGCTTCTGGTCACCACATATGGTACAACTTTATTCTCTGTTTGGACACATCCAGGGAGAAGTGGTAAGTACATTAGGTAATAAACATACAATATATTACACATATTGAAATATATTTAAATGCTGCAAAAAATCATTTTAAAAGTTTAATTATATTTGATACATGCTGGTCAAAATATTAAAAACGGCAGTTTCTTCACTGCTTTACCTGCTTCGTTATTGTATTGATTAAGCTCAGCAGTAGTGTAGCAGGACTTGTGACTGCTTTGCTACATTTGAAAAAGAAAACCCAATATGTAGCTTCTATAGGGACTATTTTAGCCATTAATGGTTAAAACAGAGGCTAGATAATAACTTGAATGAACTGCTGGATTGAACAGATTGGTGTGTTAGTTCATTGTCAGTGCCCAGATTAATAAAATTCTAGTGACTGCAGTCAGATAAAATGGGTAACACAGCTGTTGTACAATCTGGAAATGATGGGTGCCACCCTAGACCAGGCCACCCATGAAATTTGCTGCCATAGCTCCCATTCAAACAGTCCTTTAAGTTGGTGTATGTTTAAAATTATTTCCCAGTTCAACAGTGCTTCATTACAAAAGGCAGTGGCAGTGAAATGCCAGGTTTTTCAGGCCTGTACTGGTAAATGTAGATGATATTAGGACAGTAACTTTGGTATTGTGACCCTGTTAGTTTCATTGATTTCAGACTAGTAGTGGTTTGTTTTTAAATGATGGCTGAGTAGGAACCAAACGACTGGCTATTTCTGTTGGCCACCCTTATATTTTTCCTATGGTAGATTGAGGTCTAATATGTTATTAATACATAAATGTACATCATTTTCTGGTCAAAACTTTTTTGTACAATATTTTTTTTACTTCAGGACTTGACTGCTTTGGCGAAAGAACTCCGTGCTGTAGAAGATGTACGGCCCCTGCATAAAGTAACCGATTATTCTTCATCCAGTGAAGATTCTGGCACTACAGATGAGGAGGATGATGACATAGAGCAAGAAGGTGCAGATGAATCAACCTCGGGTCCTGAGGATGCCAGAGCGATGTATGTTTATTTTAACCTCTCTTATGGGGGGTATTTATTCATTATAAAATGCTGACGTGAAAGGAAGTAAACTGCTAGCCAAATATATGTAATTGTACTTGTCGTTTTCCTAAAAAAAATCAAAATTAGCTTCATTGGCCAGCACCTCCACTTTCATATTTTGACCTTTTTATGCAATTATTGACCTTTTTATGCAATTTTATGCAGGTCTTCACTGAATCTGAGTAATGGAGAGACTGAATCTGTAAAAACAATGATTGTTCATGATGATGTGGAGAGTGAACCTGCCATGACTCCTTCCAAAGAAGGCACTTTAATCGTCCGCCAGGTATAACCCCCAGTCTGTAAGATAATATAGCCAACTCTTCCATCCATTCTGTTCATTCCCTTGCATTCTGTCTTCTGTAATATGTTTTAGCAGTTAGCATCCATTCATTATCACAGGCCTTTATTGTTTCTGTGCATGATCAGTAGTTAGAATCCTTTCATTTGCTGCTTTCTGCATGTTTTGCACAGGCGCACTCTACTAACTTTCTAATTAGCCAGTGGTTTTCTGAACCAGAAGACTGTGCAGAACTTAAGAATAATCAAGCAAGCGCAGAGCAGACCTTTAGTAACCAGTCCTATTTTAGGAAAAAGATGATTAATCTGATATTTCCTTTTTAAGACTAATATTTCAATTGGGTGCATAAACTGTTTTACACAATACTAGCTTTTGCTTCAGAAAATGCAGAATTTGTAAACATTTGACTTCATGCTTGCTGGTCCACCATCTTGGTCAAGGGTGCTAGCTTCTCAGAACTTTGAGTGCACTGCAGTAAATCTTCATCTAACATGTTTTAACTGGCACTGTCCAAAACCCCATACCAATTGGTTGTTTTGCCTTTCAACATTCAAAAGCCATTTTAAGCAAACTAAAGCGGGAAAAATGGCTTTTATTGTAAAACCCTTCACCTCTCACTGTGACCTCAAGACATGAAGTTACTTGGCAGCTCTGACTGTCCTACCCCTGTCAGTAATGTGAATTGTAATCCAACTTTTAGAATTTGCCAGGGATAGTATGTACTAAAGCAGCACTTGAACGAGACAAGTGTGACTGTTTTTTCTACAGAGTACAGTTGACAAAAAGCGTGCCAATCAACTTGAGAGCAATGGCTTTGCGGGGCGCATTCACCTCTTGCCAGATCTCTTACAGCAAAGCCATTCCTCCTCCACCACCTCTTCCCCATCCTCAAGTCAGCCGACACCTACCATGTCCCCACAGACACCCCAGGACAAGTTAACTGCTAATGAGGTATGTCTGACACTGGCTGCTTACTTAGGAAATAGGATGGTGACAGTTACTGGTCACATGCTTCCCTGTTAACACCACTCTAATTTTTTTAGTTTGTACAGAACTAAATACTTTTAGTCTATATTCATGTATTGTAATGTCATCTGCATGTTTACTGTCCATTAAATTTACACAGCACACTACAATTTCATTATTGATTAAGCAACAGTTGACATGTCTCTTTTTCATCCTCTGTGTTGTTCCAAACTCCTTCTCACATGCACTGAACTATGTTTATGTATTCGTTTGTCAGTCACGCTGGTGTTTCTCATTTGCTTTGGGATGCAGGCTGAACCCTAACAATATAGCTTTGCAAGATGTTCATGTGGGGAACATATTTTTAAACTTTATAGGATCTATTTGTAACAACCCAGAAAACTTTTTAGAACCTCAAAGCCTTGTTCAGATGACTAATAATTGTTGATTGATTGTGATTGTGTTAGGTCACTTTAGCAACTAGCATTCAAACCCTGTACACAGCAGCCTTTTCTGTTTTATGAGGAAGAAAGGGAAACCTACAAGTTGTAGGTGCCCCACTGAGGGGACTAACACATTCCTGGTTAATAGTTGGTGCTTTCCGGCATGGCAGATTGTTAAACTACTACTACTACTGGGATTCCTTTAGTCACACAAAGTTTTCACTTCACTGTCATTTCCTTCACTGTCTGTTGGTAATATTCTTTGGCAGCAATAATTACTAAAGCATCAACATCTGTTATTACACACAGAAACTAACATTTTGGTAGCACTTAATGGGAGTTATCAACAAAGAAAACACTGCTTTTTAATAGTTGTATGTAGAAGACTTAAGGAAAGTTTGCCAGTCATGCTTGACGCGATTTTTCTCCTCTGGAATAATATTAAATCAGTTCAATTAATTCTAGATATAAGATATTTTAAAAGCAGCCGGCTTGGTTCTTGGCTAAGAGGCTGCCATACCTAGTTAATTTTAGTCCAAAGCAGAGTTTTCCTCCAGATTGCTTGGAACCTTCACAGCCTCTTTATTTTACATACACCTGTTTATTTTTACCTGTGGATAACTGGTTTGGAAATGACCTACTTCTGGTCTAATGTAACTTCTGCTTTCATAATTGTACATTGCATATACTTTAAAAAATACAGTCAGATTTGTGTCTATGCAGTCATTGTGCAACCATTTTGATTGATTTCTGCATGTGGCCTGTACACTTCTTTCTTTTAATATACAAACTGTCCAAGTTCAGTTGGTTTAGTAATTTCATACAGGTTCATAAAACAAACCACCATATGAAATTTTCTGAATGATGATTTGGCAACTTTCTTGTTATTTATGTGTCTGATTTACTATAAGCTGCTACCTAGGAAACCTATTTTTACGAGTTATTTTAGGCATCCCATATTCTTTTCATATTTGCCTCAGTGTTAAGTTTGTGATTTGTCTTACGCTCTCTGCCATGCCTTTTTCTTTGTTTGTGCCAGCCATTACACAGCTAATATTGCATTTCACCCACTGTACTTTATTCATGTAATCAAAATCTATCCGTCTTGAATGTAGTGTATAAGTGTTCCACTTCACGTTAACACACATTGTACTATAAAACTGTATTTTGCTAAATTTCCATTTATCAATTTATCTAGCTTTGTCTCAATATTTTCTCTTGCAGCATGCGCAAGTTGTTCATTCACATCCATTTACATTTTGTAAAAGAAAAATTTACTTTTCTAATTGTCTTTCTTTTTAATTAACCGACTGAGACACTCAATTGTAAAGAGTAGGAAGCAAATCTGTCAGTTTTAGCAGGCTTTTGTCACAGGGTAACTTTCAACTGTTCAATCCTGAATTTACAGGCAGAAAATCAAAAACGGACATGAAATTATAAATACATTGGTAAATTTAGTAGCTAAAATAAATATATGCAGAGATATATTTATTTTAACATTTCCCCAATACTTGTTGCTGCCAAATATCCAATAAGATCCTTAACTTCCTGCAGTATGTGCTGACAACACGGTGCTTCTGTGTGAAATCCCGAGCACATTGCCATACCCCAAGTTCACTCCCAAGGGGGGAATAAATTAGGCAGGCTGACAACACTGCTTGAGATTTGGTTTCACAGAAGTGTCTGTGCACTATTACCGGTAGCAGTGCAGTGGCTTTCCAGCAGAATTGGGGGGTAGTTCTCTTAAAATATATGCAATTATTGCAGAGATGTACTGAATGTCTTTTTATTACTATTTGGCTTTAAAATACAGATAAAAGATTACCAGACAGGTGGTAGTATAAAATTATCCTTCACACAAAGGTAACCTGCAGGTTGGTGTAGATTTTTTCCAAATAGTTTGTTTAAAAAGGAAATATAAAGGAAAAACAGGAAATATAAATGCCGGAAATATCACATTAAAATTCACAGCTTTACTGCAGTTAAAGATGTTTAAAATATGATTTGTTTTTTAAATTAATTGTTAAAAAAACACATTTTTAGTACACTTCTGTGTACATAAGTAGCATTAAAACTTTGATGTAAAAAAAAAAACTTTAGACAAAAGAAAATGATTATGTAAAGCAAAATGCTTAGTGTATATATGATACCGGTAGTTTAATTCCACAACAGTGTAGAAATGACATTAACATATATTTAAACATTTCAGCTACTTTGAAATAAACTACTTCCATGTGTATATACACTATAGTCTGTTCTATTCATAGGGATGTATTTATAAATTATTCCCATATTAATTTGTTCGAAAGTCGTCTATAATATTTGTTATTTACACATTTGTAATATACATATAGCAGTTCCTGTGCATTACGACAATTGGCCACTAGGTGGCAGAACAAGTAATTGTTTGAATAGGCTCTGAAACAAGAAATGTATTATTAAAACATCTGTCAGCAATTGCAGACAAATTGATAGGAAAAATTTAAAGCACCCAGTTTTTTTTTTTTGCCCCCCCCCCTTCTCCGCTTATTAAACATTGTACTTACTACTGCTTTATCATCTTCTACCATGCACCTTGCCAAATTTTGGTTAAACTTTGATGTTTACTTATGTTTTTTTTTTTTCTTTTTTTTTCTTGGCTTCAGACCCAGTCAGCAAGTAATACCCTCCAGAAACACAAATCTTCCTCTTCCTTCACACCTTTTATTGATCCTCGGTTACTACAGATATCTCCGTCCAGTGGTACAACTGTGACATCAGTGGGTAAGTATCCTTTTAGTATTAATCACTTGTTCGCCTTATACCATTGCTACATTGAATGCTGTATAGTGACTGATAACTGGATTTTAACCTAAAAACAAAGACCCTATATATTAGCCATTTTTTATAAGCATTTACTATAATACTGATATGCAGATACTGTAGATATATTGATATATCCATCCTAATTAACCTTTCTTCTGACTTTCTGTAAATATAGTATGTGTTTTTGTGCTCCAGGCTAACGGCTACCCTGCTTCTAACAACCTTTACATTATCGTTGACTTTACCAAACATAGGCAGGAAAGAAGTCTTCCTCATTAGCTGTGCAGTGAAAGAACTCTGGTACCGTGATTAGCAGTTGCCCACCGGCAGTACCCATCAGTGAAAGTTCATTATGTTCAACATTCTACTTTGTTTTACTCTGCCATCTTGCTGAGCTGTACATGGTTACTGTCAAGTGACCAGAAATGTATTTCAGTTCTGCTATATTTGAAAAAGATGAAAGCACATCTAACCTTTATTTCCACACCCTGTGCATTGCTGGCTACATTGTCAGTAAAGGTTTGATTCCCCATTGCATGCAGTTCCCATTTTGTTTATCCCTAATGTTCTAAATTATGTCCAGCATGCTGAATTATATGGGTCTAATCTCCTCAGTTTCTTTATGTCCTTATTATCAACTCATATTTGCAGGCCTTTTATCAGCCCTAATTTCACCTTTCAGTTTGTTTTGTGTTAATGTAGGATCATTTATATCACTTAGTCCCATTAGTGGTGTCTGCCTCCCCCACCCTGCTTGCTATGTGCAGTAATAATAAAGCTGACAATGAAACAACAAGGTTTTGTCATTGAACATGTAACCGCTTATATCTTTCAGGTACTTACATGCGCACACTGGAAGCTAACCTTAAAAATACTAATTTTATTTTAGTGGGATTTTCCAGTGAAGCGCTGAGGCCAGATGCAATGAGACAAGATCCTACAAGAAAAGGATCAGTTGTTAATGTTAATCCCACAAACACAAGACCACAGAGTGATACGCCCGAGATTCGTAAATACAAGAAGAGGTTTAACTCTGAGATATTATGTGCCGCACTTTGGGGTGAGTTTTTTTCCCAACATGTAATAATACCTTGACCTAAACTTTTCACTGCGTAAAAACGTAGCACTAGGATCTGCCTAAAAGTTACCTTGCAGTAGGGCTACCCTAACCCTGCAAGGAATAAACAACTTTTTAGATCCAGGAGATGTAAAGTGCTCCCAACAGCTAGTGAAGTTCCTTTTGCTTTTGATTGGCTTGTTGGGTAGAAAAGCAATGCATTGCCCTGTAATTGTTTTAAAAGCATTTCTGACATTTAATTTGTAAGCAGTCATGACTTCATTAGAGGGGTTCCCCACATGCTGTTTTTTTATACTGTACAGCTACTGCACATTTACATATTGGTTCCATTTAGGTACTTGTGAAAGCCATCTAAAAAGAAGAAATGCTAACAATTCAGTCAAGCCATACATATTTGGCCTGTTGAAAACCCAAGCTTAGGTAAAAAGTTCTGCAGATTCCCATGGGCAGGTTATTATTGAGCAGGTTATGGGCAGGAAAACGTATTTGAATCAAAATATTTCATTTTTTTTTATTCTAAAAGGCAAACATTGTCGGTTTATAACCTTTTAAGGTTCCCTCTGGAAGAAAACAAAAACCAGTATTAAAAAAAAAAATGCTTAATGGGCCAAAGTAGCCATTCATAATAAATCTGGGATTAAAATGGTTAAACCATTTCAGACTTATGAAGTATGTTTTCTTGTGAATGAAAAGTTTGGATGAAAAAATTATGATGTAATAAAATTTTGCACAGTCTATTTCACCTGTATGTGTTATGTCCACTAGAATCTTGACATTTTAGGTAATTTCACTACATCTCTGCGTAATAATAAATTGGCAAAATATAAATACAGTTTATTAATAATTTTACTGTCAACGGAGACTGTAAATTATAGCGCTCCAAGACACCAGGAGTTCAACACCTTTGGGCTTTGTGGGCTGCTGAAGAGGCCTCAGGGAGTAGTTTCTCTCTGTAAAAAAAAATAAAAAAAAATAAAATAAATCCATTTTACCCTAAACTGAAATCCATTGTGTTTTAGTTCAGCTCTAACAATAAACTATGTGCAGAATTCAGTAGTCATAAGTTCTTCTTTAACTGTTATACTTCATTGGTGGAACATACCTTGAATACACAAATATATTTCAAATTCCACCAAAAGCTTTTTTTTTTTATCAATGTTGTTAATTTTTTCTTACCTACCTATGGGTTTACAGTAATCCAACATCCTGCCTTGTGACTTACTAGACCTATTAATCAGGGTTTTTTTTCTTTTTATATATAATACGCATAGTAAAAACTTTGGCATGTTGAACTTGTAAAATTATTTTTTTGTAAAATAAAGACTACCATTGTACCCAATGTTTTTGGCTTTTATTGGAAAGTATTAGAAGTATACATTGCTGCCTTTAAACAAGTTACTAGCAAATTTTGGCTGGTTTATTGTTCTAGCAATTACTTTGCTGGGTACTTTTTGCCAACATAATTATTGCATGTCATAATTCGTTTTTTTTCCCTATCTTTACATAGGGGTTAACTTGCTGGTGGGTACAGAAAGTGGATTAATGTTGCTGGACAGGAGTGGTCAGGGAAAAGTGTACCCCCTCATCAACAGAAGGCGATTCCAGCAAATGGATGTCCTTGAAGGTCTCAATGTTTTGGTAACAATATCAGGTAATGTACTATATGTAAGATATGCTCAGGATACATTTTAATACTGTTTGTGTGTGTATATGTGTGTGTATGTGTATATATAATATGTGTATAAAATATAATAGTGTTCTCCCCAGTTCCTTTTATCCGGGTGCACCACCCAGCACTTTTCGGCAACCACCTGACTGTTTTTGAGTGGTTACTGATGAGTTGGGTCATAGTTCGGGGGCTTCCACCCGCCTACAGTTTCTTCCCACCCACCATAAATAAATTTCTGTGTTGAGCTCTGTATATATATAATTTCCTAAATTTAGTTTAAACATAGACGTGTATGAATTAGATTGTAATAGATTTAAAAATTTATCTCTTAGTTTTGTCAATACTTAGAGAAACTAAACTCAAAAGTGCAAAAAAAACAAACCAAAAAAACCTACGTTTAATCCTGCAGCGTAGTCCGATCGTTCCGGGGGGTGTCTTGCATCGAGTCCCCAATCGTCCCGTTTTCTTTTTTTTTTTTTTTTGCCAATCTCACTGCCTCCCGGGATGCCTGATGTAGGTATCCCGGGAGGCTTTGCGCTCCAATTTCCAACAGAATTTTTACCTTAGGGTTGTCTGCCCTTTTATGTAAAGGGGAAAATTCTGAGTTTGGTATGCTTTTAAGTTGATTTACTTGACTACTTACGCCATTTCCATTAACTGAACATGTTGCGCTATCAATGTGAGTAGCCATTGCTTGTTTTTTTAGATTGCAAGTTCTTCCATAATTTCTTGGTATATCAAAACCTAAAACAATCATGTGCATATCGTGTATGCCCTGTCTTGTTCTAGGTTAGGCAATCACTATGTATTAATGGAAAGTAATAATTGAAAGGATAAGGATGGTGGCTTTCAGAATTTGCACTTTTAAAATCAAGAGCTACCACAATTTGTTTTTAAACTTTGAGGGGCAATTCTTTTCTTAATTATACATGTTTTAATTTTCAGGAAAGAAAAACAAGCTGCGAGTGTACTACTTATCATGGCTAAGAAACAAGATCCTTCATAATGACCCAGAGGTGGAAAAGAAGCAAGGCTGGACAACTGTGGGGGATCTGGAGGGTTGTGTACACTATAAAGTTGGTAGGTATCTGCTCCTTAATCTTCCCCAAGACAATTACCAGTGTGAGTGGTTTAACATTGAGATATCACAGTATATTTACACAGTTAATACAACCCCTTAAGCCAAACAACATGAATGTTTCAAGGTAGCTATTGGTTGTTTAAGAACAGGATGTGAGGTTTGATGGTTGTTGAACCACCCTGTTCTAGTTGCATTTTATCCTGTGTCAGGCAGTCCACAAATAGTAATAATGCTCTCATTTATGTGGCTGAATTGCAATCAAATTGCTGGAGTAGAGAGGTTAAACAGCATTATATAAGGAAGACTAAAGCTGAAAGCTCACACCCATGTATAAGCATGGGCTTTCCAGTTTGATTAGATGACCTTTTTTTAGGTCTATTGTGGACAGTTTGTCCTCTGTCCAAGATGTTCTGTTTCTGAGTTAATTTCATTTTTACTATGCCCAAAGTTTTCACTATTACCTGTCTTATTGCAAATTCCCATCAAAGAATGTATGCAATTATTTCTGTACATATTTCTGAGAAATGTAATGTTTTAATTATCTTCTATAATGTAGAGATATTCTTATATCTTTATTGATTGTTTTCTGTTCTTTCTTTTTCTTGCTTTTTAGTAAAATATGAGCGCATAAAATTTTTGGTAATTGCTTTAAAGAGTTCAGTTGAAGTCTATGCTTGGGCTCCAAAGCCGTATCACAAGTTTATGGCTTTTAAGGTGAGTAACTTGATTTAATTTTATTATGTAGTCTGATAAGCAGAAAAGGCCCTGTTTGTCCCCTTACGTAGTGCAAGTATGTAAAAACAACACAAGAAAATCATTATGGCCATTTCTACTAGACTTACTGGCAAAGTAGCTCACATACTTTATTTGTATATCTCTTGATCATGCAGCAGTGATATATTTCTAGCAGAGTACTGAGAAAAATGTCACCATTATAGATCGCCTAAACTGACCTGAGAGGCACAAATTGCACAAGGAACTCCCAGCAACCTCTGGAGCAATCTTAGGGTTCCATGAAATCCTGTTCTAGAGTATGTCAATATAATTACGAAATCAAGAGTTTGGATGGAGGGAGTCTGTGCTTCTTTTTAAATAGGCATCCCCAGCTGATGGCCTTTGCAATAACACTGAGGGCAGGGGTTGCTGCTGTTTTTGCTGATATTTGCAATCAATATATTTTCTATGCTTTATCCAGATCAAGGTTTAGAATGTCAAGGACTAGCAGCGGCACTCCCTGTCAATGTATCAGTCACATTGTTGATTCTTTTGGCGCTGATGTAACATGCCACATTATATCTCGTGTAAGCGGAAAATGTTACTTTGCACTTAAAAGGAATTTTTTTAAAATCAATGTTGTGCCATTGCCATGTCATGCCAAATGGAAACAAAATTGTAAAATGAAATCTATGCTTTTGTTTTTAAAATTTTTAAATGATCACTGGGAAAAAGCTTCTTTTTTACTTTTGTTTAATTATGGTTTATAGAAAGTTAACAAAGTTAGAAGAAATGATATCCCAAAATATATATTATTTTGCTATCCCAGGAAATGGGAACAACATAATTGTATGAATTTATTTACCACATAAACCAATGTGTTTTATTGCAGTCATTTGGAGATTTGGTACACAGACCACTGTTAGTGGATTTGACAGTTGAAGAAGGACAGAGGTTGAAAGTGATCTATGGTTCCTGTGCTGGGTTTCATGCCGTTGATGTGGACTCAGGAGCTGTCTATGACATCTATTTACCAACACATGTAAGGAGCGTTACTATAAAAATACAAACAACTGTTTGGTTTTTAAAGCATTGGTTTTGTAGTTTTTTGTTTTTTTTTTTGTATGTAGCTCTGGAGATTTATGAAGCTTCATAGACTCAATGGAGGTACCAAGACTAAAATTAGCAATGTGTAGACTATGAATAAACCCTGCTATGATGTACAAATCTAGTTTTTTTAGATCAGTGATTTCAAATATGTGGTGGGTATCATCAATACTGATTTATCCTCCTTTTCAGTAAATAAAAGTGCACAGGACTCATGCATAGCATAATGTTCCCTTTAATGTTGGCTACTATTAACAGCGGGAGTGAGAACAGTGGTATTTATGTAACCAGACAGATATGTTTCCATGGGTCTACCGACATTTTGGGGAGTGTAATGTGCCTTTAAAAACAGACTCTCTTGTAGGGAAGATCACTGTGGTGAGAATTAAAGGATGTATACATAGAGCCTTAATAAAGCAGGGATTTTGGATCTTGATCAAAACTCTATAGCTATAACCAGTCCAGTTAGAATCTATACTAAAGGCTTTCTAATGATATTTAATTTGCAACAAAGCATTGCAGTGGTGTACAACCTCTCAAGACCAGAAAGAGTGACAAATTTGAAACCTTGTATGCAGCACATATGGACTATTATAAGCTTTCAGTGAGACATACACTAAACAAGCAAGTAGATGGCAGAGAACTATGAGAAAGTGAAGCATGCGCTGTAGTGAAAAAAGACATGGGCATTAAACAGTTAAGCTGTGTAAAAACTCATTGGTCATGAATCGAACTGGAATATGATATTCTATTTTTTCCTTAAACTTACCAGGGTGTATCTGTAAAATGATAGGCTGTTTATTTATTGAATGTAGGTTACCTGTTATCATTAATATGGCTTATGGTATACAATTATTTTCAACACTGATAAAAATAACTAGTGTCCTAAAGCCTATACCATTTTTAAACCAATCATACTTTCTAATAAAATTTATATGCAGGTTGTTTTTTTTTTTTTTTTATTCCAGGCCTTATACAGATCCGTGTTGTGCTGCAGTATATCTAACGTTGCCTCCTTTTGATTCTATTTTTTTATGTGATTTTGATTTTTAGATCCAGAGCAGTATCCAGCCACATGCTATTATCATCCTCCCAAATACAGATGGCATGGAGTTGCTAGTTTGTTATGAAGATGAAGGAGTTTATGTCAATACTTATGGCAGGATCACCAAAGATGTGGTTCTACAATGGGGAGAAATGCCTACATCTGTTGGTATGTTTTATGTAGGGCTCTGTTTGAATATATACTTCTTTTGCCTAAACAGTTCTTCCATGGAGTTTTTTTTTAATTGGAATTATAGTTTGTCTTTTGTCTTTCTTTACAGCATATATCCGATCTAACCAGATAATGGGATGGGGTGAAAAAGCCATTGAAATTCGATCTGTAGAAACTGGCCACCTTGATGGAGTATTTATGCATAAAAGGGCACAAAGACTAAAATTTCTGTGTGAAAGAAATGATAAGGTAAATATATTTAGGACAACAAGCACTATTTGATGGATTTTAGGAGACCATATGAAAGGTTTATAGCTATACAAACAGATTATGTTCCTGTAGCTAAAGTTTATACAGGAAAAAAAAAAACAGAAATTGTTCTTGTTTTTCCTGATTTTCATGACCATTAAACTCCTGCAAAAAAAGATATGTTTGTTGGCCTCCACTATCTATAATTGTCAAGCTGAATGCCACCTTTGTCACACTCCTAAAGTGGAACTAAAGTCCCACTTTGTAAACCTACAATCAGTCAGGTTGTTATTGCATAAAGGGACAGACAATGCCCCCTTCTGCAGTAATTCTTCTTACCTGCCTGATTACTGTTCAGCTGTCAAATGTCCTTGCATGTATTAAGAATGAATCAACAAATATACTGTCCCAGCATGACCAATCAAGATGGACAAAGATTGCATCCAGGAAGAAAAGAAGAAGAAAGATGATGACACCCCACCCCCTGCAATGCAACAGGGTTAGGTGAGTATTGCAGATTTAGTTGTCTGGGCATCCTGCAATTTTCGTATATTGCCAGAAAGAAAGAAAATAAAACACAATGGTAAGAGTTCTCATGCTTAATATGCAGTGTTGTTTTACAGTGATAAAGCTTTCCAAATATAATTACAAATTTCATTTTCATAAAGCAGTCCCTATATTCATATGAATTTAGTATTCTATTGTGTAACTAGAGTTGCCTTTACAGATTTTGTTATAATCTTTTATTCTTATTGCTCCTATCCAGTTTAAAAAAATGTCACGTCTTCTAAATGTACCAGTTTGTTAATCTTGTAAATTATGATCGTAGGCAGATGACTACAAATTATAGTGGGATAGGGGGCAGCACCCCTGAATTGCTATATTGAAGTTTTGATTCATAATTTTGCATTTCATTTGACTATACACTGCTACAATGCTGCCAATGTTCAATCAATTCCTATCTGTAGTTTGTACCTTATGTCTAACTCTTACCATTTTTCATCACTCCTCAGGTTTTCTTTGCTTCCGTACGGTCTGGTGGAAGCAGTCAAGTGTATTTCATGACCCTCGGCAGGAGCTCTCTTCTCAGCTGGTAACTCATGGAACTGCTGATACCTCCCCTAGAGTCTTCATAATCTCCGTAACTTGAAACCATTTACAACTGGAGTACAACCTGCGCACTGATGTTGTTATATTTGTTCAAGATGGAGTTTGCATTCATTTAGTGGATCTTTTTTTGTTTCTAACTTAGGGGAGAAGATGACAGGACTTTTATGCAGCTTGCAAGGCAGCTGTGTCTGTAATGCCTGTCAGGTGCTGTAAACATCCGAAGTTTGGCAGGAACAGCAAACTTCTACTAACTTAGACACTTCCTGTTACTTAATTTACCATGTACATGAGAAGTGCAAAAACCAGACCACACTTAAAGCACCCAAACAAATGGAGTTGTTTGTAACACAAGAGGGCAGACCAGGAGCAAGCCTTTGTGATGATGCACAGCCAGGCTTACTAATATTTCAGTTATTTAATTTAGTGGGGTTGTTTTTTTTTATTTTATGTTGAATCTGACTAAGGAAAGTTCATATAATAAAATGTATTTATAAAATGTGAAGGGCAGCAGCTAATGTTTTTATTTTTCACCTGCACAATGTTTTTGGGCCAATGTTGTGCATTGCTGATCTTTGCCTAAGTTCATGTAAAACATTCTCTTTGACTTCCTTGACTCATGTCCCTACAGAATGTGTCACAGTATTAGCGCTGCCTCATCCATAGTTTTTTTTTGTTTTTGTTTTTTTTTAAATATTTCCTAGATATCTGCAGTTAATGTGCACGCAGTAAATCAACCTAAACTTGTACTGTAGAAAGGGAACAAAACAGGGTTGCGGAGTTGGATGTTACAGGCAAATTTCCAATCAGCTTATTATTTCTCCTACCTCATTCTGGGCGATGCACAAACCCTTTTGGTGCCATGACACCTGCAGCATGTTTGCAGACATCCTGGACACTCAAAGGCCTGACAAGAGTTTCTCTCATTTATCTTTAAAATGTTTTTGGCATATACCGTGAATGTGTAACCTAATACCAAATTTGTGCCAGATTGATCTTTTTGGCCAAGTTCGGAAGAGGCACAGAATTCTTTTGTGGCAGTGACAAAACACTGATTAGGCCTATTTGGCTTTTGTGTGAATTTTAACCTAATTTAAATTCACCCTCTGTTTCACATTTATGCGTTTGATCTGAGACAGTAAGGTTTCACTTTCTGTGAAATGCAGATGTAGCATCATGGAAGGTCTGTGTTTTAGGCTAGTTCTCTGAATTGTGAAATATAGGACAATAGGAGGGACATGGGGGGGGGGGGGGCTTATTCATGAAGGGGAGCTACATATTCCTTTTGTAAGAATGCAATGCACTAAAACAATTCTACGAATGTAGTTAATGCTTATTCATAACTGACATACTGTTCCTGTGTTTAGATGTAAGATTCCCAGTTCAGGCTTTTTTATGAAAATATGAAAGTTGGCTTTATTTTCTGAGCGTTTTGACATTTGTAATAAATGTCTGGACAGGAATGACTTATTCAATGGCTACCCATTCTTTATTCAAGGTTCCTGGAGTGTACAGTTGTGGTTGATGTAGCAATGCACAGTGTCATTATCATTCAACCCTTTAAAAAAAATGTTTTTTTTCTGGTGTGGGGTACAATGTTGACAGCTGCCTTAAGCTGTTCATTTGTGAACAGCTTCTCTTTCTAATATAGACTACTCTTCCTTTGTTTCTGCCATTGTATGAAACATATTTTTTTGTATTCTTGCTATTGAATGCGCAGTCTGGAAAATGAGCTAGCATGTACTCATGCTGGTTCTGACTAATGGTATTAGTGCAAGCTGATATGAAGTAAGGACTGAGCAGATGAAGGAGAATCTTTTCTTAACTGAATAGTTCTCTTAGTATGAGCACTACTCTACAGCCACCCCTTTGCATACACACTTTTTTCCATGACATGAAAGCCTTATAATGAATGGCAGAAACATTTGTTTAGAATTTGTTTTCCCAGTAGCACTGAAAACGATGCTAACATGTACATTTATTTCAATTTCAGTTATAAAGGGCAGTGGACGCATAAAACTGTTCTCATAAGAATTTTGAGCGTAGTCTAATAAAACATTTTCTAACCTTTAGTTCCGTTTGACACTTTGGCTTGTGGGGATTTTGTCCCATTGATCTATGGGGCTCTGTTAATAGGTGTTTAACATTGTGCCTGCCTTTAAGTGCTTGTGTGCTTTGCAGCTCCTGAGCACAGCGTGATCACTGTCCACGATAGAGAAAATTGCATGAATGACAATATTTAGGCTCTTTATTCACTGAGACACTTGCAAGGTGCTTACTGTACTCATCATGATGTTTAGTGAGTATTCACATCTGGTTGTCTCACATCTGGTTGTATCAAACAGGAGGATTGTTTATGTAGTTGAAGATTATGTACAGTCTGTGCAATAGTTGCAAAGCACAAGGATGGCAGTGTGGGGGTTCTTGTTTGTGCATTCTCTTAACACCACATTGGTCATGTAATTTCATTATTCTTTCTGTTGGTGGTAATCCAGTCCTGTACTTACATTCTGATGAAGTCAATAATAACTTCAAAAAGACTACGCATTAGAAATGTTCTTCGATTAGAACTGCTGGAAGTTCCTATATAATATTTTTTTAAAAAGTAGTCCTGGAGTCCCCAAAAACTGATGTCTTTGCTGTTTGTTTTTCTTCCAGCAAACATTCTTTCCAACATGTCCTACTGCAACTTTGTAATTTAAAACCAGTATTAATAGCAAAAACCACTATGTGATGAATATGGACAATACCTTTAATATCAAAAAGCAGAATACAGTTGCTCCTTGGTTTAGTTAATGCATAAGAAATAATATTCTTGTATGAATAACTTAAACTGTATGACTGCAGTGTTGCTTCCCTTTTTCTGTTTTATGCACATGTTACATTGGAGAAAATGTTTACATTTTTGTTAAACTAATGTGCATCACCTATTTATGTTTTTTTTAAGTGAATTTTTGCATAATTTTAGTAATTCACATTTTGTGACCTATAACCTCAAACTTTTCTGAATAATAATAGTGCGAAAAGATAACCGTGACAAACTGCATACAATTACTAATTGTTAAACTGCAAAGCAGACTGGTGTCAAGTAAACATTCTCAGACATTTTGCAGTGCTATCTAACTTATGTCTACTGTGTTTCATGGAAATTCCTATTTTCCCCATTTTTCCTTAAATAAAATAAAATTACACCTATGGATATGTGGATCATTTATTTAAAACATTCTTAACATTTAAAAATGTTATAAAACCCTTGTTTTTAATAATAAAAATGTTTAAATGTTATCTACACTACTGGTAACTGAAACAATAGAATTTGCAACATTTACAACTTGGTAATTAGACCTGAAACCTTTTTTGAGACTTAACACACTGGGTCTTGTCTGTCATGTACCTTTCTGATATATTCACCAAAATGACATAAAGGCAGTAACATACATTACCAAAGGATAACTTAATAAATTGCTAATATATAGTGCTGTATGTGGTCTTGGGTTTAAAAAAATAAATAAAGCTATCACTGATTCCTTTCTTATTACTGATTCCTTAATATAAAGAAATGGGGCATGCCAAGGCTGAGTTTGCAAATGGCAACATAACGTGTAATGAAAAGATGAAGCAGATCCTCCTTGAACTTGAGCGAATCAGGTAGGTCAATAATTGAAAGGGATACGCTATGTTCTTCTGCAAGAACTGCCCTTACCTGCATTGCATGATCAAACCGCCCAGTTTGCTAAGATGCACATGCTTATTTTAAAGCTATAAAAGAACTTTGAGATACCGTGTGCAAAACTGAGAAACCTGCAATTTGTAAAGGGACTCAAGGTGTACTTGAAGTAAAATGTTATCCTTTCCTGCCCTATTCAATCGGAAAAGAATGTGCAGTACCTAAAACTCTTAAGGTTTTAAAACACAATCAATTATAAGTATTATTATAACCCTTAGCTTGTAAACATCTATTTTTGTCTTCTTTTTAAGTAAAAACAATTTATTTGGCAAACTGTACACATAACCAAGTGCAAATAACCAAATATAAACATGCAATTATCAGTGAAAATGATTGTTGCTGTATATAGAGTGGTTGTAACTTTTCATGTATGTCACATAGAAGTGAGATCCCCCCCCCTTCCCTGGGGGTCTGACCAAATAAGATGTGCAGTAGTGATGCCCGTTGAAAAAAAAGTGGCATACGTAGATTATCCCTTATGCAGAAAGTATGTAAATAACAGAAATACTCTAGAAGACTACCACTGCAAAGCAGCCTGGATAAAGGCTTCATATAAAACTTGTTTAAGCCATAGAGCAGAATTGAATTTCTTGGTTTGTTGGTTTTCTTCTGATCTGTACTATAAAAATGACACCTTGAATTTGATTGTATTTTATTGATAGCATATCTGTACAATTTTTACAGTTTTTTTATGGTTTATTAAATATTTGCTTGTGCTGTTTTTCACAGTTATCAAGGACTGTTTCGGGGGAAGCAATTAAGATATCTGCATGTTTTAGTGGGTAAAAGGAAAATCAGAGTGCCTGGAGAACATGGACACACAATATACAATTGTCTTGATGCTGGCAGCAATACTGTTCACCATGGAGTCTGCCAAATCTTTTATGTCTGTCATATGTTTTGTGTGAACTTGTGAGAATGGGGTGCCAATGGCAAACCTGATATTTCTGGTGTTCTCTGGCTAATGGCAATCAAGCTGGATGGTGTCAGGCTCAAAGCACATGAGTACATATTGTACGACACAGGCAGTGCTCCTCCTTACACAAAAACACAGTTACTTCTCCTGCTGCTGGGTTATTGTCTTTATACATCTCTGTCCAGTTCTCCTTGTGTAAAGGTCTATTTCTTGGTAAATTCTCAAAGCTCTTGGGTCTTTGCTGGGAGGCGCAGAAAACCCTCTTGTGATTGAGGACATGAATCAGAGATTCAACAGACACAGTAAGGATAACACTATAGGGGCTGCAAACATCCACATCTGGGATTAGATTCTCTGTCTATAGTACCACTTTAAGATGCACATTCCACAGAATAGAACTTTATGGAAGAGTGGCCAGAAGAACGGAAAACTTGTCAGAATTGAAGGAAAGAAGGATGGCACAAAACACGGCAATTCTTGTTAAAAATCGGTTTCAGTCTGCTAGAGGTTTGAGACAGAAACGAGTTCACCTTCCATCATTGACCCTAAACACAGTGCTTAAGCTGGAGTGGTTTAAAGGGAAACATTTAAATGCCTAGTCAAAGTGCAGACCTCAATCTATCTGAATATTTTTATTAAACAATATTTTTTTTATAGTGCCAGCATATTACGCAGTTCTGTACGTGATGATTACTTTCGCAATGCACTGTATCTGTAGAATTGTACCAGGTTATTGGCACATACATTATGAAAGCCCTTGGATTTGCATAAAGGATGGGTAGCATTTTAGGAAGGAATGGCAACCTCTACATTCTAAGTTATACCCAATCATGTTACTCTTTGCTTTGAGGTTTGAAGTACACATGGGAATCCTTCTTAATCTTCAAGTCATCAGTCATAGGTGCTACAGTGGTTAATCACCATCCCAAGAGCTGTCTAATTTCGGAGAGGCTGCTTAACACTGTGTTTTGAATTTTTCACACTTGCGTTCAGTTTTTTCAGGCAGTAGAATGATAACATCAAGCACCTTATGTTGCCTGCTTCTAAGTTGCACAGCTGCTTTAAGTCTCCTGTTCATTTTGCTGATGCTAAACATTACACAGGGGAATGAAAATATTTCCAACCCTATCCATGGATTGTAATGTGCATGAGTTGTTTTCTCATCTTCGTTTCAATACATTGAGAGCAAAGGTGTATTTGCCTCAATTCCACAGAATGTCACTAGCAGACTTGTTAATATATCATAGTATAGGATTGTGAGTTTAGTAATGATTGGTGATCTACAAATGAATGAAAATGTTTACTTTAAATATGCATTACCCTAAATATCTTGGTTCAGATTGAATTTAAGGCTTGTGTAATGTGACAGACGGTGACATGTCACAATGCTTTGTTGTGTCAATAAAGCTCTTTGTTCACTGTCGCATTTTCTGTGTAGGTTCCTGTCTAGAAGGAAATTCCCAGTTTCCTATACCTGTCATTATTTGTAATATTTCTTGCAAAAATTGTGAATGAGTTTGCAGAAATCTTTACCACTTAATTTTTTTTTTTTTACCACTAATGGATGAAAGGTATTATTATGTGATACATTGGTAACACAGTTTCCTTTAGTTTTTAGGAAGCATGTCCAGGCTTAAACAGAAACCTTTACACCTACACAATAAAACGTATAACAGTGTGGTCACTTAAGCCTTGTGGTGCACTGTGCAATTATACCACAATAAAATGTGTGACCTCAATATCAAAAGTCACTACATCTAAGGACTAGTAAGCTACAATATATTTCTCAGAATGTCCTGTTTTAGTCTGTTCCTAGTATGGTGTTGTGTAATTAGCACATTTTCATACAGAAACGAGTTACTCCAAAGCATATCACATGGTTGTGCTCATTGTAGTTTTTTATCCTGAAAGGCAACCCCCAATCGCACTTTACCAGTGCACTGCAACATAATGTCAATTGAGTTTTCAAAAGCACAGCATGGCAATTTTTCGGTGTCTTTTGGTGGGGTTGGCTATTTCAAAAAAATCTTTTGCCCTAACATAACATAACATAAAGCAAAGCAAACAGCTAAAAGTTTATATGTGTATGTTTCCCCAGGATGCATGGGAGTAGTTTTTTTTGCATTAGAGATAAAAACTATATCCCAAAATGCTAACTATTAGCCCAGTTTAAAGAGCCACATCTTGTGTGCAAGGTCTTTTAAATTTAAAGGAATTTTAAATTTAAATTTGAAAGTAAAATTGATCAAGATTGAGGATAAGGACACATGCATTTTTTTGACTTGCATTTTTAGACCTAAACTGCTATTCCCCCCTAACCTGCTACTTAAAAAGGGGAGAAGGGGCAAAAGGAACTCAATCTGTGTTATTCCTTATCTCGCTATACAAAAAACATTTTACTATTCAGAGTCAAAGACCATCAGCTACATTTTTATTTTTTTCTTTGGATGTTTGATTTGTGTACCTTGAGGTGTTAGATTCAGTATTGGGACTTTACTAATTATTGGGCAACTTACAAGTTGTTCATCACTCAACAGATATGAAATGGTGCTGTCATTTTTATAGTCAAGTAATCAATCAGTGTGACTATTGTTAGTTCCCAAACACAAAGCACCATTAAAGACAATACTTGTCTTATATTATCCATTTTTTTCGTAGTATATAGCACCTTTCTTGACTCATTTACCTTGCGGGAACTCTTGAAATTAATTTTAGTTTTTCAGTGGAACCCCTTCTATAATGACTATATTCACAGCTCACAGTACATTACTGTGGAGGTCAGTGGTATAATTGGAGTCAATTAAACCTGAGAGGCACAACTTACTCATTGCTCAGGGAATCCCTAGCAACATCTGGAGGAACCCTAGGGTTTCTCAGAAACCTAGTTAAGAAAGACTGGTATATTGTGTATATACTGTATTGATTAAAGCTGAGGAATAGCAAGTATCATACTGTTGGTCTTGGAATTTTACACCACAACTTACATTTTTGTAGCCACTAGCATTGGCATACAGTGAAATTTTAACAGGAGATTTCTGAAAATACAGTAAACCACTGCATGAGTCAAGCTTCTTATTTATCCATCATTTAGTGGTTGTATATTTAGCAGTAGTTAGTCATGTCCAACTGGAAATCGTGCTGAAATGTTGAAGATGCCTTGCTGTTCATCCAACTTCTTAATTTCTGAGTCTTAGGAACCTATATCAAACTGGGAAAACCAGTGTGTGCCCCCCTCCCCCCATGCCAACCTGTACCTGGGAGGAAATTGGAAGTATTTTCCGATGATGTCCGATGATGATCAAAATACCTTCACCACATTTTGTTGTGGCGAAGTTACAACACATTTTGTTGTGGCGAAGTAACAACAATGATGTGTTCATGTTATAAACCAGAACAGACGAGTTGTTTGAGTTTATGAAGAAATTAGAATTGAATTAGTTTAATCTCAATTTGCTTGTCAGTATAGTTTATCCTGTATTCCATTCTTGGATATATAAATTAGAATTAACTATAGTCTGACACTGTACTCAAATTTGTATTGCAAACCTACCACTGGTTACACTATCCGATCAGCGGAAAGAGCACATCCAGAACATTTAAAAAGAAGTATATCGTTCTCACAGTACCTGAGAATTGTGAGGAATTGCTCAGAGGCTGATCCTTAGGCAAAAAAAAAGCTTGTCTAATGGCAAAATGTCAATCATTTGTTTGCACTCGTTTGCAAATCTTATATGGTTTGGGTAAATTACGGGATTGTGAATGGAAAGTGAACTGAGAATTTTAACTTTACATAAAAAAAGTTGACAACCTTTTAATTTAAAGTAAAATTGTGTTTGTTAGTGTTTTTTTTTAAAGTGCAAAATCCTTTTTTCTTTTTTTTTAAAAAAAAATGTACAACACTGCTTTCTTAATTCTCGATTGCCTAGGCGATCAAGAATGAATGGGAACGCAGAGCTCTTGGCTGGGAGGTTCTTGGCTGCTCCTTCTGTGCAAGTTTTTTCCCAATTTAGGTCACCCGATGACGCGCCTGCGCAGTGCGAGATTGGGTGATGTAGGAAGAAAAACACGGAAGAAGAGAGGAGAAGATGGCGATGCCTGGCGCGCCCTCTGTACCGGTCTGAAGACAGGTACCAGGATGACGGGGGACCCGATGGAAGAAACCTCCCGATGGATAGACTGCTCTGTGGAATTAGAAGTAAATGTGATTTTTTTGGGGGCTTTGTGTTTAGTTCAACTTTAATTACATGCTTTTCTGGTCAATATAGAGAAATAGGTGAAATCTGTACATTACTGGCCATTACTTATGTCGGATCCAGCTATAAATAAATTTGTAGCCCGTTATCAATAAATAACTTTTAGAAAGTTACCATTGATTAAAGACAAATTAGTAAGAAGTCAGTTTCGGAGTCAGGAGTACCCTAACAGGCACACATCCGTTCGGTAATTTCAGTCAAGTTCAATTAATCAAATAACAAAAACATTTTTTTTCAAAACATATAATATTAACCAAGCAGAAGAAAACAAAAGCAAAAACAAAATCCAACTAAATAATAAACCCAAAACCATGCAAGAAAAATTGTTACTAAAATATTTGAAACTCATGAATTTGTGAAGCTTAGGAAATTAAGTAGCTTCTAAATGAAATATACACTTTGTTTCCCTTTGTTATAGTATTTTGTCAAAGTTGCCCCCCTCGGGTAAGGAAAAACTCTCTCCAAGGCAACAAAATATAGCTATTCTAACCTAATACTGTGGTAGACCCTAGTAGTAAGGGTTACTATTCTCCCACTTAAAGTGCCTGTGCCTAATGGGGCGCAAAGCTTTCTGGATAGTTTTTTCTGAGCTATCAGCTCTGTATGCAATATCAGGAACATAAATACATGCAATTATAGACGGGGTCAATGGTAATGTAACTAAGTATGGGAGAAAGACTGATTAAGTGAGTTTGATGTTGGTTTTACTTGGTATTGAAATATGGTGTGGTAACACAATGCAGTAATGATTGTATAATGTTCGTTAAAACAATGTTGGTTATGGGAGAGAGATTGTTTTGTTTTTTTTGGTTGATAGAATTTATCTTGAATTGTATACTTCACACATCTTTTTTTGTTTTAGGGATACATGGTTGTAAAGGGTTCATGATAATGAAGTTGGGTTTGATAACCCATTAAAATTTACCCTAGCAATGTAATTAATGTAGATAATTCAATCTAAGCAGATGAGTACACTTACTTGGTTAAAGGTAATTTGATAACAAGTGAAAGGAAATTATTTGATCATAACCGGTAATAAATCTAACTATATATTGAAAATAATAAGACTGCAGGTATTGTTTTTTAATAGCAAAGATATGACATTGATTAAGCAGTTTATGCATAATTTGACAATATAGGGTGCAAGTTTGAATAATGTTGCAAAAATATCATAGAAAATCTTTTTTGCTTGCTGTAATAGTGATAATCTTTAGAAGATTTTCATTTTGGGATCCATTTGTCTGCCACTCATTGTTGGGCTCCCTGCTACTGTTCTTGAGAGGACAACAGATGTATGGGGTTGAATATATGTTGCAGATGCTGTGGCACCATAGATAGGTTTATGTAAAACAACAGGGCAGCTTTCACATCTCGTTTGATTAGATTAAGATGACATATATCCATGAGGCTATAAATGCTGAGTAAGCTAAGTCAAGATAAATATGACTTTAGCATGCAAATTTTCGGATATATATAGCGATCTTTTGCTTATTTACACTTATTTTTAACCTCCTTGACAATGATTAAATATTTGTTTCTGTACTAAAAAAAGAATTTTGAATGGAAATATGACATACAGAATGAGGGTTCTGCAGTCACAGTCATGTGTAATGCATAACCACATTTACTCTTACACAACTCACTCTTACTTCCTTACCGTTACTTATTGATAGACGTCATTAACATGTCAGAATTATTCTTTATTTTGGGATAAGTTGTTTCCAAAGCAGCATCACCAGTGAAAACTTGTCTGCAGTGCTATATGGCAGTGCTAAGTAGTTTGGCCAATAACATGACAAAACATACATTTCTACTACAAGGATTAAGAGACTATGGCTGTGTTGACTTTTGTTGTTGGAAAGGATATTTCACTATTTCACAATGATAAAAGACTGAAAGATGCATGAATGAGTGCTGTACATACAGCCTTGTTCTGCTCTGTGGGGAGGGGAAGGTGAGAACGAGCGAGTGCCACCCTGCTGCGCTCTTTCTGCTTCACTTGTATTATGATCGTTGGCTGTTTGTGGATCCGCGAGCAATGATCCATGAACGACGTTGGACGAGCACTGTACACATGTCAGATTCTCGTCCAGTACTAGCCCTGAAACGATAATCAGATGAGAATCGCCTGACGTGTGTACTTTGCCATAGGGTGATACAGTAATGTACTGCTGGCCGGAATGCAATCCGTCTGCAATGTCAGTCTGTCATTTGCAACCCCTTTTTATTGTACAGCGCTGTGCAATATGTTGGCACTATGTAAATACTGTTTATTATTATTATTATTATTATAATACTACATTTGAGAGAGGGGAGTAGATATTTTATATTAGAGGCAGCTTTCAGATACCAATGACATGAGACCTCAACTGAACACCGCGTAGTCATCATTTCCAGGTCAGTTAAGGGTTGTATATCACTACTTTATATATTCAATAGTTCTGGGTATGTGTGAGAAGATCAGTCATTTCATGTCAGAGTATTCAACCACATGGGAGAGGTTTTTCTGTTTTATATAACGTTTCATGTTTTGATTTGTTCTCTGAGCATTTGGTAATTACCGCTATCAACCTGGATTTGGTCCAGGATTCAAAACATTTGCAGGAAATTAGCAAATGACTTTAAAAAAATCCATTCCAGGTTTGCTGGATCACCCCGCTGCACTGTTAAAAGTGTATCCTCCCCAGCCTTGGAGAGCTTTAATACATCAGGCCCAGTGTATTTTACTCCCTTGCTTTGCTACTCCCTTTGCTTGCTTACCAGCCTAAATGCCTGGCTTGTCATAATTTTAAAAGGGAGGGATGACACTTTATTTCTGTTTTTTACAATGAAAAAAATAAACACAAAGATTTATCCATGGAAGCAAAAACAAAAACATTTCCAACTTTAAAGCAGGAAATCTTGTTTGATGCTATTTGTACTAGGTAAAGTGTTTTTCATTTAACATGCACAACAGGAATATGAAAGATCTAATCTTGTAAATTTCTTGTCAAATACAAAAGTATTTATGCAATAGTATAAGAGTATAGCCAAACTCAAAACTTTTACTTTTGTTTAGAGGATAGTTTTAATACGTTGGGGTTTATTTTGCTTTTTGTGTCCCAGTTAAGGGAGATTTCCTTTTCATTTTCGTAGCTAAACTACCAAAACATGACAGTAGGAAGGAAGACCATCTGGCTGCACCCAGCAACTGTCCCCATACTATAAAATACAATATTTTTTTTTTTAGTCACATTTGGGAGGGAAAAACATTATCCTGTTATAGCTATGTACACACATCAGATGACATTGTGACATGCATACAGCAGTGCCTAGATGTTGTTCAACAATCCACCATGGTGAATTAATGAACAATTGATTGGGAATGACCACTGTGCATTTCTTTGGAGAAGGACAGGGCGGGATGCCACCTGACCTTACCCCTCCACTCTCCATTGAACAGAACAGCAGTGTAAAGCACTCATTTGTTCATCTGTCATTGAAAATGATCACAAAAGTTTGCACAGGAAGTGACAAAGCGTAAAAGAGCTCCAATGAATGAAAGTAAGCTAACTTCATGTGGGGTTTGCCTTTTTTACAGTTTGCAATGTGTATTTCAGACATTAAATGGGTCCAGTGCAGTATGCAAATCATTGGCTATGGTTCTATGAGTTATTGTGGCATGGCCCATCTCTATTTGTGTCACCACGGAGAACAGATGCTGGGAACAAAGTAACTTATGTGCTTGTGTGGGAGTTGTATCATCAGTTGCCACTCAATGGTTGAAGAGTCAGCAGTAAAGATGAGTGCTTCAAAGAATGCAACAATGACAAGTTCTTTGGCCCGTCATTGCTGATAGGTGCTTATAAAAACATAACATAACAAATGCTATTATTCACATTAATTTGCGATATGATAAGTTCAAAACATATAGTTCAATAGAATGCAACTGTCCCTTTACCAATGGTGATGACACTTTCTCATCCAGACCTCAGTGGAAGACCAAATAACTAAATTTATAAAAACATAAACGTGCCATAACACAAGAATTTAGTTCCACTGTAAGATTTACATCAAACCCCAAGAAGAAGATCTCTGGCTTTGCAATGATGTGATCTTTTTTTTTAACATTAATTATTTTATTAGTTGGAAAAACAAGAACCTAGGAGATGATACAAACTGATATACAGAAAAATAGAACAGAAAGACATTGTGGTAAGCTAATAATAATAGAAATAATTCTGTAGGTACATCTTAATCAAATGAACATTTCCCAACAGGACAGAAAAGAGTAACACCAGGCTGGAGTATTATATGCAACTGTAATTACAATGAGCCATAATACATTAATAAACAAAACAGGTTCTACGGGTCCTGGTGGCACATGTATTCTGGGAGTCCATTAACATGATCCACCATGTCCATGTGCCATGAATTTTACCCTGGAGCCATGTCAATTAGAGGTAAGATCTTCCATGTGCATTAACTCTTTACTTTTTGCAGGCATAGCCCAATAGTGTGTGTGTGTGTTTGTGTTTGGGTGTTAAAGATTGCATTATATGAATTGAGTATGTGTTTGTAACTTCTGATTTTATGGGATTTCATGCACAACTGTCTCAAGCGTTTACTTTGTATTTCAATTAACTTTTTACAAATAATGTAAAGCAAACACAGTTCCAATGTACAAAAATATACAAATCCAAATATTCTACAAACATAGTAAAAAGAAAAAAGGGATGGAGCAGGGGCGAGGAGGGAAAGGAACAGAAGTGTTCACTGTTTGAGCACAAAACTCAACTGGTTTGTCATTAACCAGTTGAGTTTTGATTTAAGCACAGACATGGTGATAGCAGAAGATTTTTACGCTTTCACAGGAGAAATACATGCCACTAACAAGATATAACAAATCAATCTCTTTAAAGGTTTGGGTACAGGCACTGCAATCTTACTAAATAAGACACATTCTGGCACCACTGACAAAGATGTGTGTAGTACTGAGGTAATGAGCTTGAATACCTCTGATCAAAACCGTTCGGCAACCAGACAGGAGAACCAGACATACTCCATGGTACCAACACCCCCACATGCCCTGGGCAATGCACTTGGGAGATATTTCGCTATTCTTTCTGGAACTGTATGATACAACAACTCAATCTGAGATACATTGGGAAAGATTTTAGAAAGATTGCTGGATGTCTTGTATTACTCCTCCAGGTCCAAGGTTTTTTACAGATCATTTTCCTACAGGGTCAAATAGGTAAGCTTAGAAGAAGGATATGAGAGATCCGAGTATAGCACTGATATTTGTCCTTTAGAAACCTCCAATGATCTGCTTGTAGTTTCAAAAGAAGTCATGGTATAAGGTAGAGGGGTTTGCAGTATTTCAGTTTTAACATAAGCATAACTGGCATTATCTAAAACAATTTGGCATTTTCTGAGACCCTATTAAATGTGCATAGCTGACAATAGATCTCACAAAATTAAGTCCCCTATTCATGGAAACCCTTTGTTTAGCCACCAGTGAAGTGGAGTAGAATATAGCCCAGGGCAAAACTCTGGATTTCCCCAAAGCGAGGTTAAAGATGGAAGAGCCGAAGAAATTTTAGGGGTGGTCTTGATACGATCCAAAACAGCGCATATTTTAGAGGTGGGCATAAAATCTTGGAGTGCAAAAAAGTTATGATCCGCATTATCGTCTCAATTGCAAATAATGGGCAAGCCGGGGCTTCAAAATCCACCCACTGTGGTCTGTTATAAAATAAATAGCAAGAGCTAAGCTTGATGGTAAGAACAAATGTGTGGGACCCCCAAACTCCCACAGATTTTGGGAGCAAACTTTAAAATTAAATTTAGTGTTCTAGGAAGGATATTCATCCTACATGTAACTATCTTACCAAACCACGACAGTGGGAAGGAAAACCATTTGGCTAAATCCATTTGTACCTTTTCAAAAAGAAGTATGTCATTACCTTGGTAAAGAGACCTACAATTGGGAGTGAGATGTATGCCCACATATTGTAGAGAGTGGTGACCAGTCAATCTAGAGTTTTCTCTGGATGGTGCAAAAAGCCAATCAATCTAAGCTGGCATTCTCTGCAGACAAAAACAATTTGTTAGGATCAAATGTCAGAGAAGATTGGCCAGATTGACTGGAAATGATAGAAAGGCTATGGTACATCAGATATCTAGTATTTAGAAACATGTAATTAGTAATTAGTATTTTGAGCTATAACTAGGACATAGCACACAGAAGGAACATGATACTTTAAAATAAAAAGAAATGCATCTGTGTTTTGGCCTATGTCCATTCCCTTGCTTACTATAGCTCTGGTTGTTTGACAGATACTTTCAACTAATCAGAATTTGTCACTGGTGTATCAAAGAGAAAATCTGCAGCACTGAGCTGGACCTGCAGGAGCAACCAGTATTCCAGTATATCAGACTGACAATACAAAAAAGAACGGTTTGTACTAAACATTTGACCGGTGACACATTGCCTGTTCATATCACTTCTTGTAAATGAATAATTTTAGGTAACGGGTCAGATACATGTTATGGAAGTAAAGGAAGTATGATAATGCTTCCTTTGCAAAGAGGTGACTGTAGGCAAATGATTGCAGATAAATATTCTTCCTAATAATACTTGCTATTTCCTCTTTCCTTTACATACAGCTTTTTCTTGTAAGAAAAAGTAACTCTAATTAGTAAAAGTCAAATGATTTTCTTTGCTTTCACTTCTCCAAAAGTCCACTCTTTCCATGATGCAGAAATATATGGCTATGTTTATGTTTGTAAGTGTAATATTCAATGGGTGGTCATTAGGGTTATTATATTTTTAGTTTTCCTTGTAATACAGAAATAAATGTCCATTGTTCAGTTTAGTGCTCTGACTTTCAGGGTCGGCATTTGGAGTGGGCAAACAGGGACCCCAAGACTGCACTATCTACAGGTCCAATGGAGCTCTAACAAAAAAGTAAGACTGCACTGCAGGGCAGCCTGTTAAGTATTTTTGGTTTTAAGGGGGTTTACTGTGATTGTATGTGTGCAGCAGGCACGTTTGTGTAGATGATTATATTTGCTGTGTATATGATTGTGTCTAATGTGCAGATTGTATGTATGTTTGTGTCTGTTCTAACATATATGATTGTGTATATAGTGCCGACTGTGTGTGTAAGATTATGTGTATTGTGCAGATTGTATGCATGTTTGTGTCTGTTCTAACGTATGTATTGTAGTGCTGCATATGTTTGTTTGTGATGTGCAGATTTTGTGCAACTTTGTGTTTGTGGTGGCGATTATTACTCCCACTGATACAGGAGCATTCTCCACTCATACTAACTGTTACAGAGGCCTTTGATATTTCCATGGAAGCAAGGCATTTAATATGGACATGATTTTTTTAAGAACATTTTGCTCCTACTGCACTGCATCTTCCCACTGTGCACATTAGTGTTCTCCTCCCCCAAAACAAATTGACCTCGTGTGCAAAAATTAGCACTGCTGTACATGCTGCCAGGTGCAAAATGTATGCCTGACAATATTATTAATAATAAAAAAAAAAGTGGACCCCTGATTACTAGCCACCACTTTCTCCACTCAAAAATATATATAAAAATACAAGACAGCCATAACCATCTATTTAAGATGCTTTACATTCTTCAGTAAATGAACATTTTACTTCCTCATGGCGCACTATTGTTTTAAAGTCTGAACTTCATAAACTTTTTTAAAAACTGTTTAACTGGTGAGTAAAACCAAAAGGCAGAAAGACACAAACAGGTATTTTTTTTTATTTTGCAGTATACATATAGTAGTCTATGTACACAATCTATGTTTTACAAATAATGTAAATTTAAGGCAAAAAACAGAATCACAGTTCACTATGAATTAGCTAAAACAACAGTGTAGTAGTGAAAAACTACTTTCAGGCAGAAAAGCTTTCATCTAATTTGGAGATTGTACTGTCCAAAAAATAAAAACTTACTGATCCTACTCATTCTGTTTATTGTAGTATGGAACTCAGTGCCTCAAACCCAAATGTATACCTTAGACCTTCAAAGTTTTACATGGAATTGTGTTTGGTGTAATCTTTTCAACATCTGTGCAATACCTTTATGAGGTGCCTGTTTCATTTTTTTTTGGCCACCAATGCTTCCTAATATTGGCTGTAGGGGACTATCCATTTCCTTTTGGCTTGACTGTGCTTTTACCTGTATATTTAACCCAGTCTGGGTATCTCTACAGACTTGCTTGTTGCTGGAGCTTTTGGACGCCAAGAAAGTTCCAGGGTCGAGAGAGTGTTAATAACACCAAAGAATTATTTTTCTGAAGAAAATCAGGGTGTAAAGCCCTGGTCCAACAACAGTACTCACCAGACACCAGTCCCCCAATCTAACACCGCACTCTTCCCCTATGGCAAGCCCCCGCTCAGTCTCAGGAGACTGGTTGCTTCTCCCAGCCCCCAGGACTTGCCAAGGAATGGAGCCTGCAGAAGGGCTGGCAGAGGACCAGGAGCCCACAGATAAAGTAGTACCTAGATTCCAACAAAGACAAGTCCAGAATACAGAGCCAGAGGTCATACACAGATAATCCATCCACCAGATCCACCACAGGGGCAAACAAGCAGAGTGGGGGGTCACAGGTAAAAGGTCATTCCAGGCAGCATAAACTCCCAGGGTCAGAAACAGGCGAAGTCAGCAGCAATAAATCAGACAAAACTCACTCCAGCACAGATTAGCCCAACTAAATGCTACTACAGGCAAAGAGCAGTTGGGGCAGAGATGCCATAAAGCCCCAGCAGCCAATGGCAGCTCAGGACAGAAATCAGGAACTAATCTGCCTTTAAAATCCCCTTCAGCTGTACACAGCCTCACAGTGTATGTTGGAGATGCTGATAAAATACATCAGGCTGCACAGCTAAAGGGAAGTAAGGGCTGCTACTGTTTCTTAGTTTCCTTGTGAATGTTAATGAATAATAATGAATCTCCCAAAAACATGTTTTTTTCCTTTGTTTGTGATTAGCTCACAGTGAGGATTTTATACAGTAACTGTAGTGTGGTATACCAGTGTGTATGTACCACACTGCCTAATAATATGTTGGGACAAACATCCGTCCTAATTGCATTTATTAAAATAATGTAATTGTTCCAACTTACATACAAATTCAACTTAAGAACAAACCTACAGTCCCTATCCCATATGTAACCGAAAGACTACTTGTACATGGTTTAATTTTTGTAAATAAATACTGATATTTTTATATATATTTTATGACTTGATTGTAAGTGTTTGGTATCCTTTAAAATCCCTAATTTTGTTCAGAAACCGTAATGTATGCTTAATATGTGAGCAGGTTGGAAACAGCTTTTTCATTAGCAAACAGAAGGCACTATGTGTTAATAAAATAACTGAATAATCTCCTTTAAACAAATGAAGATAAATCACTCAGGACTTGAATGTCACATAATAATACATTTTGGTAGGGACATTTGGGTAAGGTTTATTTAATAATTTACCAGCAATTTTTAGAGGTGGATAGGAGACTGCCCTGGGAAAGGTTTGAAACATAGCAGTGTCCTGTAAAGCTCCTTTGGGATATACCAGCTAATAACATACATACACATGCACTTTCACTACTAAAGGTCAGTAAATTAATTGTCCTAATCTACACACAAAGAAAGTCTTCTATAACACATTTTCTGACAAAAAAGGAACATATTCTGTGCTTTCCCTTCATCTTTCCTCATTTGAGCAATCAGGATATTGAGGGGGACCTGTCTGCTTTATTTTAGACTGTGATTATGAAATTTTAGGGGAAGTTCTACTATGCACGTACAGTATATATAGACTCTACTCAATGGCAATACCAATTTTTGGGAAAACCATATGAAACCATTGTTGGAATCTTGCTCAAATAATACACACATTTTACTGTTTCTTCTGGATATAAAATATTTTATTATTTTATTTATTAATCAGTTCTGCACTGTCTGGAGGCCAGTGGAGTACACTTTCAAAGGTAAGACCAATGTATTTACTTACATTTTATTGTGGAGTTATATTGTAATTTAGTCATTTGACTTTCAAAACTCATTCATAAGGCTTATATTACTAAAGACCTATGAACTTTTCTTTTGCTATTTTTTAACATTTTATGTCCTTATTTTCCTTTTACTGTACTGTTGTATTTTTTTTTTTTTTTTTTGCAATTTATAGTAATGTACCATATGCAACTGTATTTTATTGTTCTGAATGGTCCCATCTATAAAAAAAAGAAATCTGGTTACTCTTTGTTACTCCCCAGTTTACTAAATACATTTGCGCCACAGGGAAACTATACTTGAGACACATTTGGTTTTCTGGCCATTTCTGTGCTTTATTTAGCTCTTATATCAAGTTGACAAAAGTATATAATTATCTTTCAATAAAATGAGCATAAATTAGGTAGTAGCTGTGTGGGTAGATTAAATAGTTTAGGAGAATATGCTTTGCCAGTGATCTTCTGATCAAAACCCTGCAATAGCCTTTCGGCACTCAGCTTGAAGCCCTACAGGTTTACTTCTGCAGGTGCAGAGCCTGTACTTCCTTGATGACTTATTTCAAATTAATATAAATTAGTAATTCAGCATATTTAATGTAATTACATTTATCTGTACTTTTCTTTGTTCCTATTTGGATAGTAATATAAGTGCAACAATGTAATTGATGATCCATTTACTACAGATGAATATTATTGCCCACTTCAACACTCCCAGGAACACATGTGATTAATGCATTATATTCACAATACTTAATGTATGATGATAGCACTAACCATGGATCGTTGAAAATAATAAGTGTTGACTAATTTTTTAGAATATTAGGTTTTTACTTGTACTTTGCTGAGCCTCAATAAAATTACTCCAATAAAATAAGACTCCATCACCTTCTCCTGAATATGTAATACCTTTCAGTTCTTTCAAGGGGTTCCCCCATGTTAAATAAGGTTGAGAAACACCTGGGAAGCCATTTTTTGCCCGTGCCCTAGACGGTGATGAATGGTCCAAGCTCTGGGAGGCGGCAAATAAAAGCTCCATACGCACACTTTACAAATAAAACTAAATAAATAAAATATTTGTTCCAGTGGTATCACACGATATGCTGCACAGGCTGCAGACCTTCTTTGCTGGAGATGTGGATCCCAGCGTGTGACACTGGAGCACAATTTTTAGTTCTGTTTCACTATTTATAGCTATTGGGACAGGGTTAATTAGCTAATCACAGAAGTGACCCAGCAGCGGTTCTCCCTTGACCCACTCCACCATCTACTTTTATTGCCCTTCACATACCCCCCCAAACCCACATCTAAGCTTATCACACATATTTTGGTAGCGGGCCGTACTTTAATCCTGGCCAAGTGAAAATCCACACAGCCCCTCACTTTGGAGGACTTACATGCTCATGTCCAGGAGGTCCGTTTGATGGAATATCTTACCACTCTCCTCAAAAATAATGTTGCTAAGTTTAAACAGGTCTGGGAATCTTGGGATGCCTATTATGCCCACTTACAGGTTTAAAGTGTTGATTTGACTATGTGAGCTGCTTATTAATCATCATAATGAGCGATTGACATTTTGAAGGTTATTTATATATTGGTAATTTTAGAATTATATCATTATATCAATATTTGTATCTTCAGGTTGCTGTTAAGATGTTGCTTCTATTCATTGTGTTTGGATCCTGTTTTTCCGATACGTCAGGTGTACCGTTGTATCGAATGAAGAATGAAGGTAACACAAATTATATGTTGTTTTGACACCCACATCTGTGTAGTATTACTGATTTCTAATAACATGTTTTTTTGTCTTTTTGCATCTATCCTCCTGACATTATATGATGGTACTGGCAGTATGTTATGTAAGGTATTGTAGGAGAGGGGTTGGTGGTAGTTGCTATTTCTTTCTCTAAAATACTTGGACGTTTTAAAGTGTATGCAAGCCCTAACAATTGACTTTTCTTAGGCTGGGTCTACATGAACGTTTTTAAAAATACATATAAACGTTCCTACTGCATTTATATGCACTTTTACTAGCATTTAAAGCTTGCCTTTAAAACGCTGGAAAACGTCTATGCTGCGTTTTCCCACATATTTCTTTATTTTTAGTGCGTTTTTGTTTCAGTCGCTTGGGGAAAATGCCCCTATTGAAATCAATAAAGTTGTTTACCCACGTTTTTCAGCGTATTCACGTGTTAACCCCGGGGTTTTAACTTTTTAAGCGTTGCAAGGAGCTTTACAGATAACGCTCATAAACGTGCCTAAAGGAAACGTCCTGGTGTAGATTAGCCCATTGAAATGCATGAGAATTTCATACACGGGCTTTTAAAGTCTCAGGTTAAACGCTGGGGAAAACGTTTGTGTAGACTAAGCCTTACATAATCACTTTTTTGTATTAAATATACTATCACATACATTTTCTTATATTCTGTTAAAAAATGTTGATCCTGCTTAAAAATCCAGTGACCTTCCTGTGCCTCCTACAGTGTTATTATCCATATCCCTTTTATTAGAGTGTAACAGTTATGAAGTGACCGTTTGTGAAGCTAGAAAAATTAATCTGCAAACCTTATTGAATTAGAAATGAGATGTAATGGCTTTTATTTTGCAGCATATTTATCATGTGAGCTGTGCCTTATTGAATAGACATTTTTTAAATAATTCATATATCACTCAACCAGGGCTATTTAAATCGAATCGGTGAATTAGAATCCATAGTTACAGTAATGTGACAGAATGGGAAACCTGCTACGTAGTAATGTCTTGTAGGATTCTAGTCTACACTGGCAAACTGTATAGTTTTGCAGAAGGTAGTTTTTTTTTTCAGTAAATAAATGTCAAGGTGTCTTTGGGCCTGATTTATTAAACCTCTCCAAGGCTGTAGAGAACACACTTTCATCAGTGAAGTTGAGTGATCCAGCAAACCTGGAATAGATCTGATCCAGGATTCAAAATATTTGCTAGCAAATGGGTTTGAAGAAATCCATTTCAGGTTTGCTGGATCACCCAGCTTCACTGATGAAAGTGTATCCTCCCCGCCCGGAGAGCTTTAATAAATCAGGGCCATTGTGTTTCTGAAAATATGTTTCTATGTGACTCAGCTCGGAAACAGAGACTCTAGAGTTTTATTGTAGTGACAGAAATGGCAGCTTCCAACCACTGTGCGGTATTTAACTAATCTATAGCACTTGTCAATACTTTGTCATGTATTAAAGCTGAAATAAGCTCCCCTAGGCAACAAAAGACAGGAACCTTGGGCCTGATGGATGTCATAGGTCCTATCTACAATCTCCTGGTTTATTTCTGCAGCACATCAGACAAACTTTTCAACTAGTTAGATCTGTGGATGAACAGCAGTTGGTGTCATATGGAACCAATAGCAGTATTTGCAATGCAAATATGGAGGTGTTTTCTGGAGGCAAAGGCATTGGGGGCAAAGCTGCTACCATACCAAGGGAGCAATTTTGAACACATTTTTTGTTGACTTCAATTTTTAAACTTATTTACACTAAAATAGGTAAGCTGATTCTGAAAGTGCAGTTAGTTTTTTCTGTACAGCTTATAATAATGCGATTACTGTAGCGTGGATTTGTAGGCTATTCATTTACACGCAAGACAGTGTGGTCAGAGGTTTGCGCTGCTCTACGTAGCGAATAAGTAAAATTTGTTTTTCAAATTCACACGTATTTCCTTTTATTCAGATTATGTCTGGCTCTGCTGTTTCTCGTCGTAAGTGTCTAAACAACCATCAAGTCTTGATAAGTCTTGAGCCACTAATGTGTGCAAACAGTGTGTTGAGGGTTTACAGATGTGGACAAAGGGAACACATGAAAAGATGCTTTTTGATATACCTATGGTTTGGCGCGAGCTAGGAGATCATTTTAATGACTGTTACTTTTGTATAGTGAAAACCTCAGGATATAACAAGAAAAGTAAATGTAACATAGAGTATCCTAGTCCACCATTGGCTATAAGCCCAGTGGCTTTTTCAGATGAAATTCCAGTGCCGGTTTTCGTTACACTACCCTCTCTTGAAGAACATGACTATGGTGATGAACTAGGTAACAATGATCAAGAGTTTGAAATTAAAGAGGACTCTGTTCGTAAGGGATTTGATCAGCATGAGTTATTTGGCACGTGATTTGGGACTATTGAAGAATGCTTCAGAATTCCTAGCATCAAGACTGCGTGAGAAAAACTTACTTGAAAAAGAAACTAAGGTATTGTACTTTCAAACCAGAGAAATTGCATTCCTGCAGTACTTTAGAACTGACAGTGGCTTTGTGTATTGCCATAACATACCTAGTTTAATGGAGGAATTGGGGATTCCAATCTATAACTCAACTGAATGGCGACTATTCATCGATAGCTCAAAGTGGAGCTTAAAGTGTGTCCTCCTTCACAATGGCAATATATTTGGGTCAGTCCCAATTGGCCATTCAGTTTCTCTTTGTGAAGAATATGCAGACATAAAGAGCATTGAGTTGTTGCAATATCACCAACACAATTGGGTCATCTGTATTGACCTTAAACTGGTATTCCTTCTTTTTGGTCAGCAAGGCGGATACACCAAGTATCCCTGTTATCTGTGCATGTGGGACAGCAGAGCTTGTGAGAGGCATTGGGTGGAAAGGAATTCGGCCTCCAAGATCTGCCCTAAAACCAGGTGATCCAAACATTCTATATGAGCCACTTGTCGATGGAAAGCATATAATTTCCCCACCTCTGCACATGAAACTGGGTCTGATGAAGCAGTTCATTAACTCTTGGAGAGCTACAAAATGCTTGGTTGCAATATAAGTGTCAAGATGCATTTTCTGCATAGCCATCTTTCAAACTTCCTGGAAAACCTTGGTGCAGTCAGTGATGAGCAAGGTAAATGATTCCACCAAGATTTGAAGATGGAAGGACGGTATCAGGGTAGATGGGATGTACAAACGATGGCTGACTATTGTTGCAGCATCCGGCGGGATTTTCCTAACACTGAACACTCCAGGAAAAGCTATAGGCATAAATTTTTACCTTAACCGCTTACCCGATTCATTTTCAAATGTTTGACTGTAAAAATCATAAAGTAACAATAAATCTTTTGTATGAACAAAAGAAGTTTAAATAAACAGTACATTCAAGTTATTACTCAAGTTAATAATTCATTATTTTTTCATTGTATGTAAAATTTGTATGTTTTTTGACAAAAAATGGAGGGTACCCTGTATCGTGAAAACTGGATGTGATAGCAAAAAACTGGGTCATTTCTGGATTCAACACCCACAAATTTTTAAAAAGCAAGTGTAAGATCTAACTCAACAAAAATGCATTCCCTAGTGATATTTGTACAGTTTGACTGTTACTTTGCTGCTTAGTGAGTATTAGTGAGTATTAGATCTCTTTCATTCTTTGTTGCCGGACAGCATTTAAATCAAGAAAGTGAGCTATACTTGCAACCATCTTTAGTTATTCTATTGATGATGGTTATGTCCATAGACATCTGGAATCAGCATAATGTGCCTTTGTTATAATCACATTTACGTTTATGACTATCAAGGCTGGAGTGTTTAAAGTGGATATACAAATGCTATATGGTTTGGATATACTTGAAATCAGTGAAGACCTATTTCATAATGACTTTTTTTTTTTTTTTTTTTCATGACATGTTATAATGTGATGAAAGATTATAGAATTTGTAAACTTTATTTTTTCAATACTTTTAGACACATTCATAATGTGAGATATAGTATTTTTGATATTATATCTACTAGGATACTATCTGCCAGAAGCTTGTATGTTCCCCGTGTTTGCATAGCTTTCCTCCCACATGGATTGAGTGGGTAATTGGCTTCCCACAGAATTTGACCTTAGACTGTGTTAATGACATATGACTAAGTTAGATTGTTAACCCCTTTAAAGGAAAGTTGGTGACATTACTATGAACTCTGTAAAGTACTGTGTATTATGCCAGCACTATAACACTTAAAGTCAATCATGTATCGTGGATAAACATTAATAAATTATTTCATTATTATATAATTGTTATAGAAATATTGCATTTAACGTTTATTGAAGAGCATACAAATACTGTACTTAAAAAAAAAATTTTTTTACAATCTTTTTATTGTTGTCTGGGTTGTCCCCAAAAGTAAGGGGAAATCTGTAATAGAGCCACAGATAACAATAACACTTTACCAAGGTTTTACCTTTCCCAATTCTGTGATAAATTAAAAATTAAAATGTGGGTATAGACTGACTTTAATTTGTCCACTGACAGACTAGTGACAACGTGTTAGTGAATAACCAATGACATTTATTAAACATTACCATGCCCTCATATGATGTCCTACATCTTTTGTCAACCAATGTTCAAATATTTTTCAGCTATACTTAAAAAAAGAATGTTTTCATATGTGATGAAACTGGCAGAAATAAATAATTTACATGTGTTATTTTTGTTGTTTTGTAGAAAAATGTCAATTACAGGTCACACATCCTGTTGGTTACTTTGTTCTGAATGAGGAGCCAGCAATCATCAAATGTCCAATTTTCCAGTATTTTCAGCTGGATTTATCTGAAGCATATGAACAACCATTACAGCTTGTGTGGGACAAAAATGGTTCTGAGATTATAAATCTAGAAGATGGATCCAGAATCCAGACAAACCAAGTTTCCTTATGGTTTCTTCCAGCAGTATCAGAGGACAGTGGCATCTACACCTGTATTGTCAGGTATCATGGTCAATTCTTTAATCTAACATTCGAATACATTGAACCATTAATAAAAATCACTACAAGATAAACTGTGAAAATAAAGATATTGTGATTCAGATTTTAAAAGCAGAAGTATTGTAGAAAAAAAGGACCCTGGTCAGAAGAGTTTACAATCCAAGAATATTGGGGCAAACCTATCATTTTAGATATATGGGGGCTGTCATTACTGACTGTCTTTATCAGAAGAAGTAGTCAGTAGTGTCATTCATTTCAGAGTTCCAAGTATAAATGTTTGGTAAAACTAATATAATCAGTACATTACTAACTACACAAAAGCTTTATTTATTTTCCTTAGTGATTGATTTAGTGTTACTCATATTTTATTTTAAAACAGAAATAAGCAATAATGTCTGTTGATGTAGGGTCAGCCATTCTGAAAGTAATACTGAATAAATGCTAACTGGGAAGATAGAATGCAGGAAAACAGCAAGTTGGAATTAACAGAATGATCACATCTGAACATCACAATCCTCATGGATCTTGTTTTTTTTTCTTACTCATAATTCCATAACAAGTTATATTATTATTACTATTACACAGTATTTATATAGCTCCAACATATTATGCAGCATTGTACAAAGTTCATAGTCATGTCACTAGCTGTCCCTCAAAGGGGCTCACAATCTAATGGCCCTACCTCAGTCATATGTCATTATTATAGTCTAAGGTCAATTTTTGGGGAAAGCCAGTTAATCTAACTGCATGTTTTTGGGATGTGGGAGGAAACCCATGCAAACACAGGGAGAACCTGCAAACTCCATGCAGATAATGTCCTGGCTTTGATTCGAACTCTGGACCTAGCGCTGCAAAGGACAGAGTGCTAACCACTGAGCCACCATGCTGCCCATAATTATTATTATTTATTAAAAAACTAGTACGATTCACGTTACTGTCTTATGAATCCATATGATATATAATTGAGTGGTTATGTCATTTCTCCCAATTAGTAGTTCAGCTTTATTCAATTTATTGTTCATTGTCAAATATAATACTAATGGATTTGATAATTGGTAGTTGTTTTGATTAAAATAACATTCCTTTCCAATGGACGGTATAAAAATGTTAAATGTGTTTGTTTTTAGGAACTCATCATTTTGTGTTGAAATATCGATGTCGCTGACAGTTGTGAGTGATATAGAATCATCTTTGTCTGATATTGAATATGAACAAATTGCTTTTGAGAACTCCAACTTTCAAATGAATTGCCCAGATATAGATGAATTTAGAGGTAATTCGAGCAATATGATGCTGAATTGGTATAAGGTATGATATTTTACATTATTATTATTTAGAAAATGAATGGAAATATGTAAAATTTGAATTATCAGTTAATCATTAGTACATTATTTCATGAATAAAATATGTTTGACTTGTTTGACAGAGCTACACTACTCACAACTTTGAATAATGTTCTTATGTCTGCAAAGTTATGTCTGGAAATGCTTTGTCAGATAAGACAGACTATTTATTTTATTTTACATAAAGTACAAAAAAAGGTGCATTCTACATTTTGAATGTAGAATTTTTAAAATCGTTTAAAACATTTTCATGTTTTTCTAACATCATTTATAGAAAACACTTCAAAAATAACATTGTAAATATAAACCAACTTGTACTTACTATAGATTATACTATACTTTCCTTTTAAAGAGGGGAACATGAAATAATATTCAGAAGCTTTTCTGGGTATTAGTATTGTTGCACATACACTTTTTACCAGTAGATGGTGCTAGTTGCCTTGGATTCATGCATGTTGTGCAATAAGCAATGATATGAAGAAATGCTTCAAATTCTACTTTTCCAAAATCTGGCTGCTGTGTGCAACTGCTCCATTTTTGCTGCAGTTTAATATATGTTTTTGCAAATATTACATATCAATGTAATAATTATCTAATGTATTTAAACTATTTTGACATGAGCTAGTGAATATAGTTACATGAGCGATAGTATCTTTATAGGCCAGCTTCTTATCATACTTCATACATAAGGAACTAACAAAAAAACTAAAGACCCTTCTTCTATGCTAGTAGTATGTACAAGTACTATGTTCTATGTTCGAATACTTGTCAAAAATACATTTATACTTCATATATATTATTATATATTAGATATAATAATAATAATAATAATATAATAAGATATTACATTTTTTGCCCGTAATATATATATATATATATATATATATATATTTATATTTATATGTATATATATGTAAAATCAGTGTAAATGCGTCTTTTTTGTGTAGCCCAGTTTATCTAAACTTTCAATGTAAAGAAAACCTCCCATTACTTTTTTTAATCAAATATTTTTATTACATTATAATGACAATGCTTTGATTTTTAATAACTTTTGTTAGTCCCTTTCTCAAGGTATTTTAATTAAAAAAGACAAGATAGAGAGTATGCCTATTTTTAGCATGGAGGGGCTATTTATCATTTGGCAGCTATAAATAAATGAGTAAATTAATTCTGACTCTTTTAAGTATTTCCAAATGTGCATTCATGTTACCAAGGGAACTGGGTCAACCTTTGTTGAACAAAATGTGGGAAACGTTCTTCAATGGTTCCTAAACTAATTTTAACATTGAAATGTGCCATTGTTGGTATTCTTGTTGCTTTTTGCCTTGTTATATTTTTACCATCCATGCTTTTTAGCCACAGACCCAGAGCATGCATGGTGGGTATGAGTGCCAGAATAGTTTTTCCATGGCAGTGACGCAGGAAGCATTGACGTCACAATATTCATAAAACTGGCATTTTTAGAAGGTGTGGTCAGAAATGGCAGGCTTTGTGGTTTCTTTGTGACAGGTTTTCTTTTATGCAATATGGCATTGCTACCACAATTACCTCATAATGAGCTATCTGGGGCACAGATCCAACTTATTCAATGCCATATTGATTGTACATAAAAGAGATATGCTAATGTGTTCATCATCACCAACTCTACACTGTCCTAAATTAAATGTACTCTGTGTCCAGAGGATAAGTAGACAGGCTATGCATAAATTATGAGTTATCCAGATAACAGAAATATATTTCTGGGTAGTGTAATTTATGGATTTATTATACAGGAGGAATACATATATACACAAGGAGGGAATATGTTAATTTACATCCCATTTATCTGTTTATGCCCCAATTGTCTGTCCTTAAATTCTACTTTATTTATTTATTTTATAAAAAGATATTTTTCATAGGTGTGGTAACCTGTATCAACCAATCTAAATGCTGGCTTCTGATGTCAGGCCCCTGCAAAATGAATATTGTTTGTTTTTGTAGGTTATTGCACAGTGAACCCGTCAGGATGGAATGTTACCTGAGCATGTACATGATGTATCCTTAGGCTTATGTGTGTATTGAGCTAATAAAACATACTATGATTGCTAAACATGCCTGTTCTTTCTTTATAAATAGAATGAAGAAGCTCTGGTGAATGAAAACTCCAGATTTCAGTATTTTCATGGTACCACATATGTTTTGATAAATGGAGTACATTCTGATGATGCTGGGTATTATAAATGTCAGTTTAACTTCATTCATGGGAATGCAGAGTTTTCAGTTTCCAGGATTATACATTTACGAACTATAGGTAAGTTTTATCATCTTAGTACATAAATGATAACCTTTGTACATATTCTGAGCAAACAGTGAAAACGCTTTACAACAAGCCTACATTTGCCTCTTTAGTTATTATTTAGTAGTCTTTTTTAAACTTTATTAGAGAAGTCTCATCTGTCTCAGCCCTCATATTTAAACACATAGCAGATGTTTTTAAACTCTGGTACCTAAAACATGGTCCACCAGCTCTCAGATTGGGACCTGCTGTGTCCAGGATCTCAGCAGTGAAAAGTGTCCGTATTGTGCCAGAGCTGAAATTATCACTTCTTTCCAGCAGTCAGCACTGATCACCTATGTGGGGGGACTACTGCTTCTCTGTAACCAATGTTGATATGTTTTTCTACAAATATGCTGCTATTGTGCAACCCTCTTGAGGTGTTGGGGGTGAGCTTAAAGCTGCGTACACACGTGCAATTTTTGTCGTTGGAAAGGATCTTTCACGATCCTTTCCAACGACAAAGGACTACACGATGCATAAACGGTGGATCGTACAGCACCGTTCTGCTCTATGGAAAGGGGAGGGGGAGAAGGACGGAGTGGCACCCTGCTGCGCGCTCTCCCCTTCCCTTGCATTAGGATCGGTTATTGTTCATCGTTCATCGTTCGTGGATCCGCCAGGACGGATCCACGGACGATGAACGACGCCGACTGTACACACGCCAGATTATCGCCCGATATCTGGCGGATGCCGGTTAACGGGTGAGAAAAATCTGACGTGTGTACGCAGCTTAAGGCTCCATGAAATATTTAATTTGGTCACCACTGTTTCTGCATCCAAATTCTTTAAAATGACATGTCATGTCCACCAGCAATTTCTGCCTTATTGCACACTAAACAAAAAATATGAGCAAAATACTTCATTTTTAGCACAAAACTCTGTTGAAAATGCTTATTGCATTCTTAATGGAAGATTTTAGGCAGTTTTCTCCACTACCGGCCTTGATACATGTTTTTAAACACAACATGGTGCTTCCATACTCTGTCAAACTTAAAAATATGTAAATCAGTTCATGTCCATAGCCTGGGTACCTATGTACTTTAAGGCTAAGTTACAGTCACTACCTTTTATTTACTTATAGTCACATAATATAATGTTTAAAAATGTTATGGTTTGTGACTATAAGCAGAATATACAGAGGAAATGGAAGTTCTAATTATGATGAGTTATATAAAATGTTTGTACATACCTTTTAACATGTTTATTGAAATATTTTACTGTATTTTGTTATACACAGGTCAAGGGAGAAGACAGCATCCTGTTATTGTTAATCCAAATCGTAAAACTATAGCAGCTTCCATAGGTATGACTTTTATCTTCTAATTAGAGGAAAAGCGAAATTAGAAACTATTTTGTAACTATTATTTATTATTTAGTAAGTGTGTGGATTATACATTAAAAAGTTAAATATTTGCTTTAATACCTGAATAACCATCAATTCTATCCTTACAATACAAGTGACTAATTTGTATGTTCACAATTTTTCCAAATAAATTCAAACCCATTATTATTATTTTTTTACATGTGTACAAGGGATCTAATGAAAGATGCTATTCAGAATAGTGTTAAGAACCAGCCACAAGATAGTGTGCATTCATTGATTCACCAGCAATTGGTATGTGATCCCCCCTGGTATGGAGTTTAAAGCAGAACTAAAGGCAAAATTTACCATATCATTTAGTTCATATAGATCTGCCATACCACTATTACTTCTATGAGTATATTTTATGAAATATGTAACTGTACAGACTTTCCTTTCCTTATTGAAGCTGAGTCAGTAAGTGTTCTGGGACTCCCTACTATCAGAATGGTTCTTTGATGTACAATAGAGAAGATAAGGTTCTGATTGCTCTGTAAATAAACCAAGAACACTGCGGTGAGAAGTGTAATGACTGCAAACAGCATGTATAGCTCTTCCTCTGACCAAAATGTGACCTAATATGGCTGCTCCCAGCACTACTGTCCTATGAAACAGGGGTAATTTGTTTTTCAGACAGATGAGATTACTTTAGGACAAAGGCAGGTATAATACCTATATGGGCAAAAAGGTGTTTGAAGACAGGGTTATATTGTATGTTATACTGTACTTCCACTTAGGATGTTAGAATTGATTCATACAGATCTGTAAAGGTCATGATGAATTCAATTTAAAAAGGAAAAAAGTAGAAACTTTGAGCAGCATCAACACACATAAAGAGGTAGAATAATTTTGTGACTCCCTGAAACAGAGTGATCATAAAAGGCCATATCTAATCTGGTAATATATATATAAATATGTACAGGTTGACAATCGAAAATCCGTCCATCGATAATCCGGTTCCTTCAGTTTTCTGGCTGAATTTCAGAGCGCATTTTTAATACAGGCACTGTAGTACACTGTTTGGTCACCTATGTTTTGATGGCGCTGTACTCCAGAAACAGCTGTTAGGTCTTGCTTGCTACAATAAATACACGTTGAGACGTCCCTGCTGCCCGCTCTCCGGCACTGTGTCAGATGTCCGCTGTTGGTGCGAGAGGAAGGCTGCCTGTGTGTGGAGGTGAGTATAACCTTCAAAACCCTGGAAAATCCTCAGGTCCAGAGGTTGCCGGATTTTTTAATGTCAACCTGTGTTTATATATAAATATATATATATATATATGCATGCTGTATAACAAAACACTGTTTATAGCTGCCATTTATTATATAATATTATTTATTGTATTTATTTCTTCCAAAGGTTCCAAACTAGCCATTCCATGCAAAGTGTTTACTGGTCCTGATGAAAGCAGTCTAATGGTGTGGTGGCTGGCTAATAACTCTTTTGTTGATAAGTACTCTACAGATGGTCGTGTGGTAGAAGGTACATTGAAGTAAGTATTTTTACTATAATGTTATATTCATTAATCTTTATTGCACAATATATTTTAGCTATGCTCATGGGCTAAATGCTAAGTGGTACACATCTGTAATTCCCTGGCTAAGGAATATTATTTTTGCTATACAGAAAGACTACAGCTGTTGATGGTCAGTACTTCGAGCTCCAACTCATATTTGAACGCATCACAAAAGAAGATTTCAGTACAGACTTTCAGTGTATAGCCAGCAATGAATATGGCCATGAAGTCTTACCAACACAGATAAAACAAGCAGGTAATGTACGAAATCTGATGTGCCCATTGATCTCATTTTTAGTTGATACAAATTTTGTATATACATATGCGATATTGCATATATATATATTATATTGTGGATTGTTTGCATAAAAATAATCTCCTACTGTGAACAAGATCTACATCTATTTTTTCTCTCAGCATTAGTTGTGAGCATTACTTAATGTCATCTTCAGGAAAGATGATAAATTTAAAAAAAAAACACATAATGTTGTAGAAAACTGTAAACTTTTTTCAGGATTTCATGCAAAATGCATTTCAAGCAAAAATAAAAATATATTAAATAATATATTTACTTTGTAAAAAAAAATTGTAAACATTAGTCCTGGGTTATAAAGTGTAGTTTAACTTGTCCATGAAAAACCTAATTCTTTTTAAAATTCCCCAAATGTAGTCTATGATGACACAGCATAAATTAGAACTTGTCCTCCTGACAGTAAATAGTAAGCCCCATATGGCCAATAAGGCTATTATGTGTAAACGTTTAGTATATTGCAATATAATAAACACCTAGTTATTACAGTGGCACATGTTTGTCTTGCTTGTAACTTAGAATTTAAAAGGGCGAAGTGTTCTATAATAATTATATTTTATATGTTTAGAATCGGTTTAATAACAAAAGAGGAATGCTTTTAAAATTCTTTGTAAAATAATGTCTAAATCTGATTTACAGCTTGGTCCAGTTACATACTATGGTGTGAAATCAGCTTAAAGTTGTCCATATGTCTGCATATTTGGTTACGTTATGTTTTTTTAGTGGTGGCAGCTCATTCTGCATCAAATTTGGTTATCCTTGAGATGGACAAAGGTGGAATATATGGTCAGTCCATGTGGATATCCTAGTACTAGTACAGTGCAAGGGTCATTGAAACAAACCCTAAAACATGATGGAACTATATGTATATCAATGTAGCTTTCCACTTCTTGCTAGGAAAAAGCAAAAAATCCTTTAATGAATGTTTCATTGGCAAGTATTCACCTTTGCATTTTGCTGTGTAGCTGACTGGAAACTTTCTGCGATGGCTCATCAGCAACTTCCCGAGTTTTCCTTTGTTTGGTTACTGTAGAAAATTACTTGAAGCTTTAGTCATGCTTTCTGGTTGCTCTGTTTGCATCTGCGAGGCCAGTGATTTAGTTGGAATCTATGCTTTGTTTACATTGTGTTTAATCACTCATTGTTTTTGTGATAAATAAACACAAGCATGTCTGCACATTAGAATACAACAAAATTGTCTTAGAGATCTGACTTGTGTTTAATTGATTGTGGCACATATTAGTAAGCTTATAATTTTTCTACATTTCTACAGCCTCCCCTTTTGCCTGGTACATTGCAGCTGCCCCCGCCTTTGTGGTTTTCCTAGTTATAGCGATAATATTCGTGGGCAACCACAGGAAATCTGGAAATAAGAAAGATTATACTCTGGCCAAGTTCTAAATGGTAAATGTATTATCTTCTTAATTTATGAAAGTAATTATTCACTCGGTTGATTTTTGACTTTGTGCTTGAGATTCTTAATCGCATGAGACCAGCCTTAAATATTTTACCCTAAATAGCTTTTTTATTTTACTTGCTAAAAATGTGTATCCACATATCTGGTAATGATTTATTCAATTTGATGTCCTGTTCTAAAATTCCCACAGCTGCAATAAATCTGAACTCTAGATTTTACTGTGGCAAAGTAGAATGGGTTTCAGTGCTTTAGCATATTAAGTACTTCTAGCACTTCCCTACCCATACCAGCAAGAGATGTAAAGATAAAGCTGCCTTTTGTTAGTGTATAGTGGTAGTAATCTTAGAGCTGATCACCAAATTTATATTCCTGGAGCCCACAACATCTCCTGCCACATAGTACATGGAGAAGATAGACTATCATGGGACAACTTGGATGATCCGGTAAACCTGGAATGGATTTCCTAAATCTCTATTTTCTGTTCCAGTGCTGGACCAGATCCATTCCAGGCTTGCTGATCACCCATGTTTTCCCATGATAATCTTTCTTCTCCATACCGGTAGTTTTATGCCTTTATAGATTATTTTGTCTAATGAGGAAATAATAAAGTTTTTATAGGCTTAAAAGTATTTACCATAGAAAGGCATGCAATTTAGTGTACTTCAGTGCATCCAAAATACACCAAGGTACTTTCTTGTATCTTCATAACTGCTTTGAGGTATTGGCTTATACTATGGGTCTGATTTAATAAAGCTCTCCAAGACTGGAGGAGATTATCATGGGTGAACCTGGATGATCCAACAAATCTGTAAAACATTTGGTCAATGCTTGCTAGGTAATAGGAAAGTATTTTAGGAAGTCCATTTCAAGTTTACTGAATCACCAGTTTCTCCCATGATTGTCTATCTTCTCCAGTGTTAGAGAGATTTAATACATCAGATCATTCATATAACACATAGAAAATAAACCCACCCCTGGAGTCATGGAGCCAGTGTATTATCTCCATACATTGGTGATTAAGAGAAATTGCTTCATACATTGGTAGCCGATGGAGAAGCCCCCTTACATTTACCTCCCCGGCGGTAACCCCAAGTGTGACTCGGGGTATTAAAAAGTTGCTGAAAATGGTAACCCCAAGTCACACTTGGGGTAGGTAAACCTATGGGAAGTAATAATAATTACTGCCTTACCTGATCCTCTGGCGTCTTCTGCACACAGTGAGTCACCGGGGGAGTTCCCAGTGACGTCGGTGTGTGTGTGCGTTGCTGGTGAAGCGAGGCGGGAAATTCAAAATCTATTTGTATTGCATTCAATACAAAATACCTGTATTGGATGCAATACATTGCATTGATATGTGTAAAAGCAGTACATTGTTTTTATGAACATTTATTTTACGGTATAATAAAATAGTATGAGTACAATATTTATTTTATTTATTTATTTTTTTAAATATATTTTTACATGATTTTGTGTTTCAAACTTTATTATACTCATACTATTATATTATACTGTAAAATAAATTTTCATGAAAAACAATGTACCGCTTTTAGACATATAAAACCGGAAAGAAATGAACCGCCAGGGAGGTTAATAGTCAGTGAGGAAATACCCATTTACTTTAGTGGTCAGTAAAAAAATGTTCCCCTTACGTTGGTAGCCAGTGAAGAAGTGTCTTCTTACACTGACAGTCAGGGCCCCTTAACAGGACCCATTTTAGATTAACTGTGAACTGGACAAGAAATAAATTGGAGTACTGATGGCTGGAATGTTTCAGACACTCTAAAACAACCTAATTCATGGAGAAGAGAATGCTCTACTCTTTTTGATTCTTTCTACATTTCTGATTTAAATCACTTGAGTTCAGTAAAAGTGTTACTATGTAACAAGTGTACCCCTGTAAGTGGAAGGAATAGTGTTCTTGTGTCATTGGGGAAGGAATGATGCCCCTGTGTCAGCTCTAATATTTGTGCTCAGTCATCCCTCCATGTAACATGCTGCTTTGTGTAGTGACGCCATGGTCAATACTCTACAGGAATCATCTGGAAGGAGATCTCTTGGCCTATTAAAAAGGGGGGCCTAGCACCTATTACCATCCTGCATACAGCAGCTCCTTATGTCTGGTTTACAATGAAAAAGCTCAGCATGCACAATCTACACATAGGCCCTAATTTATTAAAGTTCTCCAAGGCTGGAGAGAATACACTTTCAGAAGTGAAGAAGCTGGGTGATCCAGAAAACATGGAATGAATTTTTAAAAATATTTTGCTATTTGCTAACAAATGTTTTGAATCCTGGACCAGATCCATTTCAGGTGTGCTGGATCACCCAAGTGTATTCTCTCCAGCCTTGGAGGGCTTTCATACATCAGGGCCATTGTACACACATATACACAACACTAATTTACATATACAAAATTGTACATACAATCTGCACATTACATAAAAACCTACACAGAGCACTGTGTTTCTTACACAAACATGCACATAACCTGCATTTTTTACACACACATATACCCAATCAGCACATTGCACATCATCTGTACATTACACTTGAACATGAACATAATATGCATTTACACACAAATCCATGATACCTGCACCATATATACAATTACAATCCAGCTCCTACTTTGCTCCCAGCATACTTCAGATGCCTGTAAGTGTTGCAGATGGTGCACACAGCAAAACAGCTCAGTTTGCCCAACTTAAATGCTAGCTGTTCCCCATTACTTAAATTGGTGGTCAGTGAAGAAGTGGTGCCTGTTGAGAATTTCACACATTTTCACATCTTTGTATGCCACTGGCTCTATTGTATTACTGACTTTTGTATTTCTTCTGCAAAGTTGCATTGCATTGCTTTTCTAGGCTTTGCCACTTTTAGGTTTATGAACATTCCATTATACTTCTTGAGCCTTACCATATGGAATGTTCCTTGAAAAGTATGTAATGTTCACTGAAGTGTTTCTATTCCAAAGTGTATTATTTCTTGTGACTGGATATCAGTTCAGAGGGACGTGTATTGTGTTTCACTGAATTTTAGTAAAATTATCTTATTAAACCTGTGGTGAAGTGTAAATAATGATGTGTGATTTATAAGGGCATTTGGAAACTACTCCCCAGAATATGTGCCATGTAAAAACACTATTTCAGTGAGGTGTGGGCTAAAGCAAGTACATTTAGGTTTACCCCCCATAAGCACTAAAATACCCTGATTAGTGACCATTTTGAAAAACAAAAGAAATAAGGACAGGTTTCTGAACATATGGAAATACAAGTGAAGCAAAATAGAGCATTAATATAAAACCATCTACCAGCTTAACTTGTATTATTTCTTGTTAAACTTTAATTTAGAAATAATTTGTGCTCCCATATTATAGTGTTCTATCTAAAACTGGTTGGCTAGCAAGACCATTAGATCTAAGACAGCTAAACCACAGATTTATCTTTCTAAAACTATTTTAAAGACTGTGGTATGTATTTGGTTTATTTGTTAAAGCCTAACACAGCTTACAATAGACAGTCCAGTTGTGGGCTGCCTTTGGAATTGGACTTCAGTGGTACAATTCATCTGCTGTAGTTTACTTTATTTTTTGTATACAGCATTACTCCCTTGTAGACAAAACCACTAATTATTATCTGTGTTTTTAAATCCCAATAGTTAGGGAGATACACTGATGGTCCAGGACAAGTCCCCCAAGCCAGCTAGCTGCCTAAAACACAGCAGCTTACACTGAGATTATTATTGTTGTCAGCAGAATCAGCTGTTCTTTGGTTTTATATAAGTGACTTTTTGGCTACTCCTGGCTAATTAAACAAGACTTTCTGTATGTGCAGAAGCCACAGATAGACTGACAAGTTTTATCTGTTTTTATGTAGTTTTTTTAAAGACTGCATGGTTTATCTAATTAGACAGTCTAAGAACATTTTCGGGGTTAATCTCAATATCTGAATACTGTCTTATTGCTATATGGCAGCTTCACTTTCCCAATGGTTTGTGTTAGATATCATGTGCCATCTTATACGTGTGTCCTAAAAAGTGTGTATCTTGAACCTTGGTCTTTTCCCTTGTACAAATTGTCATGATTTCAACATCTAGGAGGAAATCTTAAGCAATAATTGGTTAAAGGGGAAATTGCATTATATCCCACTCTGTTGTAAAAATATGTAATTAATGAGTTGGCGGTTCTTACTTTGGACTGCTTGACATTGTTAAAGTTCATTCAGATAACAGGGCTTTAACTTTTACAACTTCCTTTCCCAATAAAGAGGTCCGTCCCTGTTCTAAACAATAACATCTAGCTTATGTACTAAATTATTCTGTCACTTGTCCTCCTTCACTGTGAACATTTAAGGGTTAACACGGTATTTATTTTATACTTACTGCATCTATCAAAAACATATACCAATGTAAACTAACTGAGGTGTGGTAGAGATATTGGTGGCCAGAAGAAATCACACAGAGCTGATGAAATGTTACAACAGAAACCTTTATATAGTTAAAGGATTGGCAGTCCAACAGCAGTTCACAAATGGAATGTTTTATTATAAACCTCTACTGCTTACGGTCTATGGAACCATATCAATTACTACAACAGGAAAGTTCACATAGACCCATAAAGCCAATAAAGCACATTATCTTTATTCTGGTAGCCTGCAACACAATCTGCTCATTAACAGTCCCCTTTCTATCTGTCCCTACCATGCCCAGAATTCCCTAGCAGGTGGAAACCTTCCCAAGATGTCCGTCCCAATATTAAGCAACATTGTGGACCAATAGAAGGAACAAAATACATTGACCCAGGTTCACCCAAAATAGCTGCTTCTTGACCTGGGACCTAGAAGCCTGGGAAGACTGCAGTGTATGTATAAAACTCCATCTAGTGGACAAGTAGAATTACTACAGGTGCACAATACCAAATACATAAACAGTATGGCCCATGTCAGTTCACCTATCAGAGACAGTGGTACCTTTCATAACAGATCTTTCCTAGGTGTCTACACCTATTTATCAAAAAGTGACAATTACTTAATAGATACCCAGTTATTTTTCTCATGATCATTTTCATGAAGCCATATTTAGGAAAGGGAGAATTTTTTATGACAACACATTTAGATTTCAATTTGATGATTGACATATGAATATATATTTATCATTTATGAAAACCTGAAGTACACCTGAAATACAAGTTTGTGTAGACAACTGTCCTTTAAACCTACAGATGTTAATAACCATGGCTGAATACTTTTTCATAATGTATGGACTTTGATAAAAGTTAGACTTATAAAATGTGTGCATCTGAAAAACATAATGCAAAACAGTCTTCATTATCATCTATTCTCCTTTTTTTCTTCCTAGGGACTGGACATTGTTAACTCCTCAAGATCCTTCTGATGGATAATCATACTTGCATACAAATGATTGCTTGATATTGGAAGAGAAGGATGATATGTATATGTAATTATAAATGTATATATGCACCTGAATTAAAAAAATGAAGATTACAGAACAAGAGAAAGTAGTCTTGAGCTGAGCCAGATACTTGTGGCTGGTGACTGGACCCTAAAAGCAGTAAACATTTGTTTAATCACATGGCTCGCAGAAGAAATCTTTTGCTAAACACAGCTGAGGTTGTGGGTGATCTTAAGAGCTGAGCTGATCTCTAACATCTTGTAACTCTTTATTGGCCAAGACAAACTCTGCAGTTGTTTCTTTTTGCATATCAAAGCACAGCTTGCTCCAGAAGTTAATGAATGTCTAGGCTCCATAACATTTTTTTTGCTTTGATTGTGATTAACTCACAGAGAGGATTTTATACAGTAACTGACACCGCACTGCCTAAAATTATGTTGAGACAAACATCTGTCTCAATTGCATTTATTAAAATAATGTACCTGTTCCAAATTACATACAAATTCAACTTAAGAACAAACCTACAGTCCCTATCTTGTATGTAACCTGGGGACTGCCTGTACTTTGAAATAGTGATTATGTTTATTTTGGGCTAAAGAGCACCTGTGTAAATTCATGGCTGTGTTAGGGTATAATGGTATAATACGGATATAAATATGTCTATTCTACTACTGTACTTTAATGTGGTTATACTGTATGTTGTGTAAATGTAATAAAATTAATATACCATTAGGGGACTGTGTAATTTTATTATGAGAACAATAGTTATGTTAGCAATATCAAAGATGAAAGATGTTGAAAGATATTCTTGTTGAATTACAAAATAATAGATTATTTAAAGCTCAGTTAGGGACAAAGCAGTATTCTTTAATCCTCATGAATAGATTAATAAGTAATAGACGGTTAACCCAGCTTTTTTTTGCTTTCTGTGTCTCCAGTAGGGGCATTTTCAATCATTTTGTTTCCCCGAGACAGTAAAAACCTGACAAAATTCTTACCTCTTCCCACACATACCAAAAAAAGTGCTGTTTTGGTTGGTGTTTTTCCACAGTAGAGATCGCCTTATTCCAGTCTGCATAAATTCTAACCTTTCCCTAAACTTCCCAAAATTAAAAAAATGACTGAAGTTGTGTTTTAAAATCTTAGCACTATCCACTACAAAATTTAATCTTGAATAGAGTAGGTCAAGACTCACTAGCAGGTTTCCTATCAGGGAAATTTCACTTTAGTTTTTGTCTCAGAGTTGAGTTTTTTTTACCCGGGTATAGGAAATTACAGAGGCTCGTACATGTTAGTTTAAGGGAATTCTTTGTGACTCAACACATAGAAGAAAGGGTTAGGACAGCACAATGGCATACAGTGGCAGCTGACATGCAATAGCAATCAAACACAGTAAACACTGACAACTGACTTCTAAGCATCCTCGCTGAATTCATACCAGGCAGTGAGAGGTGAATCTCTCCTCTGGAGTGGGTGTATTCCTATTGAAGTGACAGTTCTAAATTTAGTTCCAGTGGGATCCTTTCCCAAAGTACCTCACTTTTGGATCCCTTCTTCTTCGGGTAACCTCTCTGAAGCTAAGTCTACTACTACTGGGCCTATTACCTCAATGGTTCAGTCTTCATATCTCAAGCTAGTCAGACCCCAGGGCTGACCTGTGTTATCTTCCGTAGCTTTTTCTAGTCATCCTCTGTTTATAAATGGAGCCCTGATCTGTATCAATTAAAAATGTCCTATGGTTAGTAAATATTATTATTATATTATTATAAATATAGTAAAGATTTACTCACCCTAATACAATCAGGGACAGAACCTAAATGTTATGTTTTTAATTTCAGAGGTATGAATAGGTATAGCCTCTGGGTAGATGCTACACACAGCATCTTATCTAAAAGAGGATGAACATTGACAGTTGTCAATTACCCACTGGCTTCCCATCAAAGTCACCTGCAACTCTCATTTGTTTTTTTTAACTGTGGCTAGAAGACTGCTAGCTGCCCAGGCACTGCCTGCCAGGAACTCTCCATGTTATTCGCACCATAGTTAGTTGTTTCTTTTTATCCTGTTGGTTTATGTAGACTCTTATAGCAGCATGAAACTTATCTAACATATGAAGTCAGTCTTATCTTTCTTTCAAGTTCTAAAGTTGTGGTATGCAAAATTACACTAGGTAGCCTACTGCCAGTGAGACAATATTTTTGGCTTTTTGCAGATTTCCAGTATCTACCCTATTGTTAAATAAATTAGAGGGTTGACACACATAAACAATATTTGTAAAGGTATGCCTCCCAACCTAAGACTTTCATAAAAAGGGTGCTGAATAGCACTGAATATTGGGCATGGTTTACAGCAGTGGTCCCCAACCTTTTGGAGCTTATAGACTACTAAATGTACAGACTCCGGACCGGGCATTCGCAGGGAGCCGTGTGTCGCTCAAAGAGGAAGTGATGTCTTGATGCCAGAACCCAACCAGTCTCCCATCGCAGGCTCAGACCTGTGATGGGAGAGTGAGTGGGTTCTGGTTCACTCATCCAGAGACACAACCCGCCCACTGCCCCGAGCCCGTGATCTGTACGTGAGACATGGCCCACAGCTCTGGCTGGTGCACCCTCAGGAGAAGGACCCCGCCAGAGCCGCGGCCCACCTGTCTGACGGTTGAGGACCCCTGGTTTACAGGGTAACAATTACGTTAAGACAGTATCCAATGTACATGTTTGTTGTAGGCCTTGAGGGACATTGTCAGTGTCAGACCTCCTCATTGACAGCTAATCTCAGTGACAGACCCACTTCAGTGGAGACCTAAACAATAGACCCATTGGTGCAGATCTCATTGACAGACTCTGAATTCAGACCTCAATACCCAATAGCTCATTGGAGACCTCAGTAATTGACCCCTCCGCAATGCAGACCCCAGTAAAAATTCCAGTGATAAATCCCTCAATGACAGACCCCTAATGCAGACCTCAGTGATAAACTCTTCATTCCCAGGGCCCCCATTTGAAGACATAAAGACATAAAACTGAGACATAGACATAAACCCAAGGCATAAACTTCTCGGTGACAGACCCCAAGTGCAGGCCTCAGTAACAGACCTTTTAATGATAGACCCCCAGTACAGACCTCAGTGATAAACCTCTCTGTGACAAACTCTAAGTACCGAGATTGTCAGTCATAAACTTCTCAGTTGCAGACCCTCAGTAATATTACTGTGGTAGACTCTAAGACCCCTGTGACGGACCCCTAATGCAGACCTTGGTGAAAACCCCACAGGGACAGGCCCCTAGTGCAGACCTCAGTAATAAAGCACTCAAAAAGCCAGAGCCTTTCACTAATACATAAATGTGGTGCTGTAATATTTAACATATATCACCCTCTCTTTGTTACTGTGGATAGAGTTACTTAGAGTATAATGTAGCCCCTATAAGGGAGCAGATGTGTCTATGTCCTTTAAAGACTTTAAGGTTAAGCTGTTAGCAATGTTATTATATTGTATGAAGACACTGGCACATGAGTGATCAGAAGGGGACAATGAATGGCACATGAGTGATTTTCAACAATAAATGTGTACTGTAGTATTCTTCATGGAAAAATAAGACATCCCCCTGAAAATAGGACCTAGGGCTTATTTTGGCATTTCAAAAAATATAAGACAGTGCCTTATCATAGGGGAAACAGGGTATTGATTCCGATGGCAGAAGCAATGAGACTAGTGCATCTGCTGTGAGACTGAGCAACCCTTCAAAGCGGAACAGGTGGCTTTGGCCCATCAGATAAGTATTGCCTGTTGTATGAAGAAACTTTTGCCAACTGCTATCAGCAATCTTCTGCATTCAACAAATTCCTGCTGACTTATAGGAACTGGAGTGTCAGATATATCCTATTCCTCCTTTGGAACTCAATACTGTTAGCTGTTTGACTGCTGGTGGCTTTGATTCTCTTTTTTTCTCTTTGTTCTCTTTGCCCTTGTCCTTACATTGACTCATTGCATTGTTAAGAAGTTTCTGTTGGAAATGAGAGGAATTGTTATATGTTCACGTCAGAACTAGATTTATTTCCCCACCCTTGCTCTTTTCAAGGAAAACTGACTCCTAAGCGCTCCATTCAAGTTTTTTTTAATCTTTATTATATGTTGTTCACCTCTTAAATAAACCCCTTTTTGTTTGAACTCATTCTATTGGTGTATTGAACCAGACCAGAGTAAGTGGCATAGTCAGGAGAACCACAAATCTCCAGCCCCTCCTGAGGGAGGAAGTGCTACAGTAACATGAACTCTGCCTACGTAATGACATTACAAAGGCAGAGTTCTGTCAGATTTTAGTGCAGAGAGAGTAATTCCTGCATGCAATTCCTGACATCACAAGGTTGGGGTGGAGGATGGGAGAAGGTTTTTTCTGCTATCACCAATGCATTTATATATTATAAAAATATTTTTATGCATGTTTTAAGATGCATGGATATATTTATATAAGATGAGCCAATTTTCTAAATAGTAACAAGCATGTCTTTTAAATATATTAATGTGAACTAATAAAATCCGAAACACATGTAAATGCTCCATAAGTAAGTCCCAACATCTGCATCTGGCAGTGTAAATAATGCCAAAATCATTTCATGTTTTTTCAATGACTGACTATGATAGCTCCAGCCTGATATGAATGTTATAAAGCAGCAATGAAGAATTTGTGTGATGGCGCTGCAGTTCCACAAAACATCGCCACTTCCTCTTACTGCTTCTTTAGCAGATGTAATAGAAACAATTTTGTGGTAAAAGTTACACAAGACATTGTTAGGAACATCAACCACAGAGCGCACGTGACTGTTGTTTGAAGCACATGAGATGTGGGTAAAAGTGTTACTCATGTGAAAACACCACATCTAATATTCTTTACATGACTACTTTAAACTGGGGCAAAGGGTGTTGTTGCTATAAGCAACTAATGAAGTGCTTGTATTCTTTTAGAAAATAAAACAAGATATCTGGTTGCTTTGGGCAAAAACACAACTTTTCTCCATTGTTTCCTTCCACTTTTTTCAGTAAATACCAGCAAGTAATTTTATGCAATGACCAGTTAATAGTGTTTAAAGATTTGTGTAGGGTATAGTGTGAAATCTAAATCTTTTACTTATTGATCGATCTCTAAGTCAGGTAAAATCATGAAGAAATGTCTCTATTAAAAAAAATAAGAAAACATAGCCTGGAATCACATGGTGCATCTAGTTGGCAGCCACCCTGTTCCCTCCCCATGATAAAATTTAGCACACCTCTACATTTACCACTACATCGCATACATAAAATCAGGTTTTCCAGATTAAAGCAACCTTTAGAGACAGGGAATGTCCTTCTGCAATAAAACATACTGTCCTGCTCAATCTTTTTTATAGCAGTAAAATGCCTGTGCTACTCAATGCCCCTGATTCATCAATAAAATCCGCGCTTGATGCTGGAATTTCGGAAGGTATCTGGACTTCCCTGGGCTGCCGGGACTAAATTAACTAATGCAGTTATATATTCCAGCCTGCTCAATCGAGGTGTCCAAAGATCCAGCACCCAGAAGAAGACTGGATATAGACGAATGCACTTTTGACAGAATGATAGCTGAATGTGTTTAAAAAATTTTGATCAAGCAGGTACAATTCTTTTATTGCAGAAGGGACACCTATCTTCTCCATCTCCCATGGGATTTAATAACAATTTCACAGTCCAAATAACTTCAATTTACCTGTAGAGAAAAAAAAGTAAGTGACATAGACTTCCGACAACTGTTATCTGTCCAGGACCGGCCAGCCCAACTATTGCTGAAAAAATTTCATTTTCAGAATATTCAGCTGAAAAACTCCAAAATTCAAAGTGAATTCCTCACTTTGCAACAGTTTGCACCTGCAATCTGAAGGTGGTTGCATGTGGTTTTAAAATGCATTGGAGGTGTCAGATAAAAAAACTTTTGCAGTCATAGAACACAGTATTATAAACATGTTTGGTTCAAAACTAAGATATAATCTAATGAAAGAATCGCCCATAAACTCTGAAGCATGGTATAATAATAATAAAAAAGCTATACAAAACAATAGATATCTTGTGCTTAAATAAAATTCTACTAAACTTTTCAATGAATAAATAGAGGGCTTTTTCACTTCTTTTATCTAGCAAAATGGTTCTTACCTGATGGATACAGATGGGCTAAAAAAAGGGTACCATACATAAGGGTGCTGTAGTAAATACTGGGCATGGTGGCTGTAAAGAAAATGATTTCTTATGATATGTTGTTCTAGCCATTACTGGAAAGTCACTCCCTCTTTCTCTACCAGATATTGTGATCACAGATTTGAACGTGGAGAAGGTAGCTATAAAGCTACGTATGGGAATGTATCTTTACTTGCTGCCCACACTTTGTCTAGTTATATTTTCTCAGTAATAGAAGATTTTATACCAGTGTTACTGGGTTAGGAAAGGATGTAAATGGTTTTAACAATGTTTGCACACCAATATGTTGGTCGTACTTTTTTTTTTTTTTTAAACAGTATTGTTAATTTTCATAGAAACAGCTCTTGCAATAGCAGGTGAGAAATACACAATCCACTTAATTTACTTCCTCCTTTTTAAATGTTGTCACAAAACATTTGAAGGAGATGACATGAGTTTGGTTCCAGCAAATAGGTTTTGTAATAAAGGTGATTCAGTCTGGAATGTACATGGTTATAATGCAGCACTGCGTCAGAGTACACGCTCCATATAGATATGTAGTTAGACTACTGTGTTACTTGTTTGTAGGAAGTATGAAGTACATTGTAATTCTACATAATACATATGTACATAATATTCTCCTAGCTGGCACCTTTTGGTGCGTTAAATACACCAATAAAATGTTTTTATATATCTTCTGAAAAAACTGTTGATCTTGTCAGAACTCTTGTGAGTTGATCATTTCTAGCACTCCCCACCCCAGATTGGTATCAGTTAGCATTGTTCATGGTTCTCTCTGTAATCTACAGAACACCTTTGCCCCATGGTATTGAGAAAAGTAGAATAGAAGTTGCCCTGTACTCATAACACATTACCTTGTGCTAGGAAGACAACACTGCTTCCTCATGAATTACTCCAGTTTGGATACAACATGTGATGTGTTTTGATATGAATTGGTCAGAATAATGTTTCCTTTATATGTTGGTTGGGTTCTGTTAATCATATTTTCTACTTGTGAAAAGTTCTATATTGCAACCTCCAGACCAATATAAGGCTTGCTAGAGCAGTGAAGATTGCCAGAAGCTGTTAACGGAATTGATATGGATGCAAATTTTACTGTAACTTTTCTGCAATATACCTACTGAAAAAAATAAACATACCCCACTTATCTAGCCTTTTACACTTACTTTTCCTTGCTCCATCCTCTTGCCTCCAGTTTCATCAGCTTCTTTTTTGGGTGTCAGCTCTTTGGTTATGTTGATTGGACAGGCCACGATTATGAGTTGATCCATTGCCCCACAGCTCAGTGTACAAATCCTGCCTGATTGCAATTTGAAATGCAGAACTATAGGCTTTATAAAGCTTTAGATAACAATATCTGCCAAACAGGAAAAAAAAGTGGAAATAAACATACAGGTACTGTTTATCTGCCCACAATTTCTAAAATTTACTGCTTTATGTACCTTAAAACTAACTGTGATATGAAGAAAAAAGTAATATAAACTCAGAGACTGAAATCTATTAGGTTGGCTGGGGGGCTGAAATTGTAATAACTAGTATCTATGAGGGTCCCCTGTACACCCTGAAAATTACAGGTCATTGTGACATACATATTAGGGGATATGGAGGTTTGTACACAGAGAGCTGTGAGGATGCAGAATTCACACGCAGCTAGAGGTGGATACATTTCACAGGCAGAAATCCGAGCTCGTGCTATGAGATGGGGGCGGGGCTGCCTGTGTCTCCTTCACATGAAGGCTGAACTGTGTGCTCACCTCTCATCTGCAGCAATCCTCTGATTGGATGACACGGAGCACAGAGCCTCCTCACTGAGATCTGTGCATCCGAGGATGAGAGCTGCCGAGAGCTGGGTGGGGTATTCAAATCAGCCGGGCGGAGCAACCGGCTAATAACCTCTGGGGAGAACTATGCTTTGTGGGATTCTTTTTGACCCAGTCAACAGCCTGGATATATAATGCCAATGTATCTCCTCTGCTAAAAACTAGCAAGGCAGCTCAGGGTTGCAATTCTGCAAAAAAAGACATGCTTTCATGAAGTTGTTTTTATTAGGACTATAGAGAAACTGTGTGGTGTATACATTTTTTATTTATTTATTATTATAACTTGAGGGTTATGGCTCAATTTTTTGTTACCTAAGAGGTCCAATCATAATCTTCCAATCTTTTAGAGATTTTAAAAGGCTTGCATTGCATTTCTTTAGTTTGTCTTTAAATTACCTATCTTTCAAGGTCATGGTTGTACTATTTTAGAATACTTACCTTCTGTGTATTAACATTAAGATGCTACTTTGGACCAAATCCTGAAGTAGATGAAGGCAGAACAGGAGGCAGGACTTTTAACCAGGCCTCCCTTTAAGGATTTTTGGATTTCCCCCTTGGTTTGGTAACCAAGAAAAAACTGGGTACTCTTAGATTATTTCACTAGATTTCCTTTTCTAAGGACATAAAATAATGAGGATGCTTTGAGAAAACTCAGACCACTGGGTGCTGGGGCACTACTAGCAAAAGCTAATGTACATTGGGCCTTTTGTTGGCAGCCCATCCTTTCTGCTTTTCTGTCTTTATGCGATCTTTTTTGGAGTCTATGAATTAGTGCCTTCCTATAGGTTGTGTGGAGGGCTCTGGTCCTATTTTATAAAAATAAGTCTAAGAACATCAATTAAAATGGCCATGGAAGGTGAGGGTGCCAACAACGCATGGTACTGATTCTGGCTGGTGGTGGTTAGAATCAGATTTGTGGAGGGACGTGGCTTTGTTGTCTCTGAGAATGACTGCATGAGACTGCAGCTCTGACAGGCACCGGCTGATTTTTCATCTAAACGGGCACCCAGCTACTCCAGGATGGGCAGAGTAAATCGGGCTAAGACGGAGAAGCCTCCCACCTACCCCATCACAGTGGCTCCCTACTTCCCAGCCCTCGATTAGGGCTTTTATTCATGAAGCTCCTGCAGCCTCTCAGGATTCCAACATGGTGTCGGCTCCTTCTCCTGTTCCTGACACGTGGTGTGCAGAGGGACCAGGCATGCCACAAGAAGCAGATGCTCCCAGCCTGCAACATCATACTGTGGGATCCCCAGATCACAGATCAGAGGACCCAGAAGCGACAGGCAACAGAAGGGTGAGTTCTTCCCCATTCACGGAGGGTTCCTCCTCACCAGAAGCACACCACAAAGGGGGCTTTCCTACTCCCGTGGAAGCCCCTGAACTTTAATGGATGTCACCATCCCAGCTGTATTCAGGCCTGATGCAGCCTCCTCTCCCAAGGAAGGGATACCCCAGGACTCTGATGACTCTCAGGGATTTGGTCCCCCCAGGTTTAGCACTGAAGATTTTCCTCCCCTGGGCCCCTCACTCCCACCATGTGGCACAGCTCCAGGAAGGTCCAGTTGTGTAGCCCATAGATCAGCAGACCCCTTCAAGTCTTGGAAGAAAGGGTCTGTACAAATGAGTGATGAAATGATTCCCCCGTGGCTACAGTATTTTTAGAGGCTGCCCACCAAAGCAGACTTTCAACTACTGATTGCAGAAGTGCAGGCCACCTTCAGTACAGAAATAGGGGTTCTGCGTACAGATATACAGTCCCTGGCTGGGAGAGTAGGAGACTTGGATGGAAATTTACAACAGGCTAAGGGGGATATTGAGGCTCTCACCAATAGATCCCGGGAATATCGCCTGAAAATTAGAGATCCCTATCGCCACTTGGAGGACATGGATAATAAAAGTCGCAGGAATAACATTGGAGTCCATGGTCTACCTGAGGCTACTCGAAATTCAGATTTAAAACTAGTGCTACAAGCCTTCTTTACTGCCTCTTAGGGCGCCCCTCTTCACATGATGTTGGCATATCGGGCCTCGAGGCAACCCGCCTCTGCTGCCAGACCACGTGATGTTCAATGCCACCTTGCGGATGCGGACTTGATAGATGAAATAATGGCGGCAGCACACAACAAGCGCTATCTGGAGTTTGATAGGGCCCCACTGCAACTCTTTCAGGATTTATCCTGGCATACCCTACAACAACGACCCCTCTTGCAACCGCTCCATACCCTGTTACGAGACAACCACATTCCTTACAGATGGGGCTTTCCGTTTAGTCTGACCGCACGCAGTGGCGGGTTGTCGGCGGTTTTGCGCTACCCAGAAGATCTATCATCTTTTAGCCGGGACCTAGGAATTACCTTACCTAAGCTTCCGGGATGGGAACTGGAGGATCCTTTGGCCCCTTCATCTTCATCTTGGCAGATAGCCACATTTAGGAAACGGTCCAGGCGCAGAGTTCCGCACTCCCCTCCACCTCCAGCTCCACCGGACAGTGGACAGCAAGGTTAACCCTTCTCTGTCCCTACTGCAAGGTTATTTCCTTATTTCCTATGATGGAAGCTGTTTGCCTTTTTTTTTGGTCCTTGTTTTGCCTTGATTTTTGATGATGAAGGTAAATATTGTTTACTCTGTGACTGCACTCCTGCCGTTTTTTGGTGTGTGTCTACTTCAACAGAACTACATTTTTCAGGTTTTTGTGATTGCACTATAACTGTTTTATTGCATTTACCTGCTACAGTAGATTCTTCCTTCTTTATTAAAGGATATTAAATGTAAATACTGTTAGTATTCTGTGGACTATCTCAGGGACTGCTGTAGCCTGTTTTTGTGGTACTCAGCCGTTATATCAATCTGCTGTTTTGCCTAGATCTAACGCTGATCTGCTTGAATCTATTGTTATTTCCCCATATACATTATAACTACTGTATTTTTTCAATTTGAGTAGTGCTTTTTATCATTAAGTGGATATGTTACATTTGCTCTGCAGACCCTTGGGGGGGGGGGGGGGGAGAATTTAAATGCTTTTAGCATTGTTTCGGGTTATAAGGTCAATTCCTCAAAGACAGAAGCCATGCCTCTACATATACCATCCTTGCAACTCTCAGCATTACAGGATAGTTATTCCTTCATGTGGGAACTAAGATCATAGCTTCCTATAACCAACTGTACCCTAATTATTTCCCCCCACTGTTTCAGGAGATATACAAATATTTGAATAAATAGAAAGGACACTCACTGTCACTTTTAGGATGCATTGCGTCTGTGAAAATGATGCTCTTGCCCAAGCTTCTCTATTTATTTTAAACTCTCCCAGTCCTGGTCCCGATTTTGACTTTGAAGACGTTGCAGGCTGGTCTTCCGAATTTTATTTGGGCACACAAGCGACACAGATTATCCAGATCAGTGGTCTGTACACCCAAGGAATTGGGGGGTTTTGGGGCCCCAGACCTGGTTAAGTATTATGTAGCAACTCACCTTCGCTACTTGCCCTCATGGACTATGTTATCCTTTTCCAGTGTATGCCAAGAATTAGAGGAAGCTTGGATTGTCCCACTTCACCCTGCTTTCCCTGATGGTGTTTGTGAGGAACATATGGAGAGCGTATAAGACTAAGTATGGTCTCTCCTCCCAAGCCTCTATACTTACATTCATTATACACACCCCTTTGCTACCCAATAGTTTTACCAGAAATATTTTCCGTTGAGGGAAAGGGGGCTGTTTCCTATTAGGCATATTTTACACCCGGTGGAGAAAAGACTACTCTCCTTTCAGGAATTACAAGGCAAATTTGACCTTCCACTGGCCTCCTTTTTTGCTTACTTGCAGATAAGGCATTATGTTCTTTCCTTTCAACAATCACCCAAATTTACTACACTCACTCCTTTTGAAAGAAATTGTGCCACCGATCCTTAAGCCAAAAGTCTTATTTCCTCCATTTATCACCTCCTCCATGTGTTTGCACAGGGGGCTTCTGGCAAATTTGCCTATATGGGCACCTGGGAAGCCATTTTGGGCCATGCCCTAGACGGAGATGAATGGTCCAAGCTCTGGTAGGTGGCCAAAAAAAGCTCCATATGCACACTTTACAAAGAAAACTTGTACAAAATTTTGTTCCGATGGTATCACACACCGGATATGCTGCACAGGCTGTTCCCAGCTGCAGATCCTCTTTGCTGGAGATGTAATTAAAGATAATTCATAGATTAAGTTAGGTCAAAGGATTAGCCAATATAAACATTAAAATCTCTTGAACGTTTCTCCAGAAGCTCTCACAATAAAAAAGGCTGAAAACATCAGTTTATTTATGTCAACAAAATTTGACAAATGTATAAAATATAGAACAGAATGAGAAAAATCAAAATGAAAAATGAGCATCTGTAATGTAATGGGACCTTTAGCGGTCTATGCACACTTTTTGCTTGGTCAGAACATATATATGAGGGGGTGCTGAGAAGTTCCTGGCTTTGCCCAGAAAAAATAGAGCCAGAGTTATGAAATAACACATTTATTCAACAAATTGCCCCCTGAGACTGATGCACTTGGTACAGCGTAGTTGCAGCTTTTCTAGACGGTTCAAAAAAAAGTCCTTTGGTTGGGCTGCAAACCAGCTCTCAGCAGCATCTTTGATGTCAGTAATGTCCTCAAAACATTGCCCCTTTATGTGTTTCTTTAAATTAGGGAACAGATAATAGTCCGAAGGGGCCAGGTCAGGTGAGTAGGGGGGGGGGGGGGGTGTGTGTGTGTGTGTGTAAAAAATAACCCTAGTGTGGAATAAATGTAAAAATAAACAATAACTTGAGAAATAAAATGAATATGTATTCTAAATATGACATGTGGACTTACTTACTTTATTGAGGTGATTAAAAGTGTAAGTTGAACCAATCGTAAAGAGCATCTTATCCTCCAAATAGTGTAGGGCAATTAAAAGTGCGCCTATGCCTTGTTACATGTGTGAGGTTTGCCAGTTGTTAGTAATTGTTGTACATTTTACCTAATTTCTTTTGTCCCATTAAGCTATGGTAATGACCTACTTTACCTGTGAGCCTTCCTGTACATGCAGCCAAGTATTATGCAAGATGTCATACTTAGAAAATGATATTTCCTGCTTAAATGAAACAGTATTATGTATTTATGTTTCAAAGACAATTGGCATTGTTCCAGATTTACAGGACTCCATAGTTTTACTGACAATAAATTTACTGGTTAGAAACAGTGAAAAGCAAAAGACATAAGTTCTTTCTAACCTTTGGTTTTCATCTCCTAGTAATAATAAAAAAAAAAGGAAAAATATATCTTCCTACATGTGACACATCAACCACCTACATTTTTGGTTATGTGCTTACTTCATGTTGAAAGTATGTCTTAATACCAAACAGGCAAAACACACCCTTTAAAGTATCACATATCACTTAAAATTCCCATTAGTGTTTCTCTACCTGAACCTGCGTTAGTGTGTTTACATCTATTAAAATCTTTAATAATCTACAATCCTAATCTTGAGGTCAGTCTGTAGCCTACAAATGTGTTCCCTATGATTGTGCTCCCAGAATAAAGCAGAAGTAAAACAGCTGAGCAGCAGTTGCACACCTTCCAGCCACAGTGAAATTTGCTGTGCAGGATTTTCAGCTTTACCACACACCAATCCCCTAAAACCTGGTGACGGACAATGTTTTTTACACATTCCTACTGTTTATGATGCTGGACTTTGCAACAAGTATTTTTTCATACTAAAAATGTGTTATCTGATAGCATAGAAGTCCCCCATGAGGCTCTATGGGATTTCAAAATTTCTGGACCATGGTGTTCTGGTAACAATACAATAAGGGAACATTGAGGGTAAAATAAAATCAGGTTTTACGCATGAACACTTTTTTTCTGTGCAGTGGTGTATTTGTTTCAGGATTCAGGACATTAAGAATAAAAAAAAAAACAGCACTGTGACATAATATATAGGGAACATGCTAACAAATGGTAACAAATTCTCTAGAAACATATTAGACTTTTGTAACATTACCAACCCAGCTGGGAAGAGTATCCAAGGATCCCAAAATACTACATTGGCACTATGACAATCTCTAGTTAAAAATCAATCTGAGGAAACATGGCAATCTCTGGTAACATGACATGATTGGGGAACATGGCAGCCTCCTGTAACATATTCTCAGGAAACGTATTAGTCTTTGATACCATGACTGTCTCAGCTGGGACACTTTATCTAAGGATCCTTATTGCAGGCCCGAACACTACACGGGTACTATGGCAATCTCAGTAAACATGACTTTTGGCTTCTGGTAACATAATTTCAGGAAGTGTAAATTTTTGGCAGTCTCTGGTAACATAACCCCAATCTCTGGCCACATTAGAATGTCATTGAACATTGAAATGTAATGGTAACATAGCAATTAGTTAACATAATGTTAGGCAATATAGTATTACAATAATGAAAGGTAACGGCTTTACTTATGTCTATAGAAATCTGTGGACGCGAGTGATGCCGTGAGTTGTGGTAGCGGCATCACTTGCTGCAGAAGGCATTGTCGGGCAGACAGGCCAGATGCCATTCATTTTCCCAAATCCTTGGGGGGCCAAACAAAATGACTTCATTGGCCAGATTTGGCTTCCAGGCCAGAGTTTGACAACCCCTGTCCCAAGGTGTGGTGTGCTTGTATGCTGCAGTTGATGGTATTTATGCATTGACGTTTAGAAAGAATGGGCTGCCCTAATGCAAAACATCTCAACAAAATGAGAGTGAAGTTTAAACATTTTTTTTACTTATTTTTATATTTTTGTGATACAGTCAGGAAAAGTGAGGTCCTCAGTAAGGTCAAGTTTTAGAAATAGGGAGAATCCCCTTCACAAGATACAGCATTAAATACATTTTTTTTTTTAAACAGAATGGTAAAGGTTGTACTGTCTTGTCCAGTAGAGCGATTTAACTAAATACCTATCTCAACACCAGGTTAAACTTTAGGACAGAAAGTAAGGCAAAAACTCTCTGAAAAAGACTACAATACAAACCTAACATATGTTGTAAGTCTTTAATAATCTATCCAAAATCAAAAAACACAGGTAGAATTCTATTTGAAGCTGTACATAATACTTCCTCCTGCTTTGTCAGTGAACTTGCTCCGTTTCTTCTTTAGAAACTGATTTTAACAATTACCTGTTCCAAAGAAAATGAATTTGTCATGGGTACACTATATTATAAAATATGTACCAACTAGATCTTAGCACACTATGGCGCAGTGTCAGATGTTCTTTGTTACTAAGCAAATAAGAACATATCTGTTCCATCTAGATTAACATCTACAAACATTAAATAATATTATGCTCTAGTGATCTGGGAAAACACTGCCCTTGCCTAATATAGCTCAATATTGTGACATTTATTAGGACTAGTTTATTTATAACTATACAGGTTCTGTATGAGTCACAAACATATCTATACACATGGTGTAGGAAAAGGGGTAGCAGAGGTAATTCTGATTTCCCACTCACTGCACCACTAAAAGCTCGTCAATACTTTCTATGTAATTTTGGTGTTTGAGGTGACGATTCTAAAATGTGCTTCCCCTGCTTCATGCTTTCTCCTATAGATATAAAGATCTAATTTCAGTGCATTGATTTGTGTCATACAAAATAATTTACATCCTGATATGAAGTACACACATGGAATCTGTTGCTGTTGTTTTTAAAAAGTAGAACATTGTAATTATATAATGATGCCTGTAATTGCTAGTCATTTGTGGTCATAGATTCTTGCCTAACCTCATAAACTGTTATTCCAACTCTACAAAAATGGTCATAAACCATTGGAGTATGGTCACACTGGCCATGAGTTTGTGTCCCTTTCTCATGCCATTGGACCGCTGTCTCCAGTGAGACGCTACATGTAGTATCTCCATGTGGCAGCCTCATAGAGCATGAACGAGGACGACAGTTCCTTAAAGCGGACCTAAACTCAACATTTTCACTTTACATTTAAGGGTAGACAATCCTTATATGTAAAGAAAAAACGTTACATTATTTTTTAGTGCAACACCATTTAAAAAAAAAAAAAAGAATGGGAGCACAGAGCTTGGGTGCTCCTTCTGCGCATGCCCTAATCTCAGACATGTGCAAAAGGGGCAATTTCTATTAAGGGAACGAGATGCCAATCTCATGCTGACACTCCTTCAGCGTCAAGAAGAAGAGGAATTCCCGGACAATGCAGTACCGGATCACTGAAAGGACCAACGCCATTGAGGGATCTGCAGAATTAAAGGTAAGTCTCACTTTGTTTTCAGTTTTGTTCCGCTTTAAGTACCAGTGCTGTAGCAAGGTGGCAGCCAAGTCTGAACCACCTGTATGTCACGGCTTGATGTTCAGTAATGCATTTTGCTGATTGTAAAATGTATTTCTTTATTATGCAATGTACTAAAGAATTGATGGAAAAAGTTAGGCCAAAACTTTTATTAGAAATAAAAAGAGCATTATGCTTATATTAACAGCTGTAACTACTGTCCAGACAAATTTACAAGCAGCAGTTTTGCTGTGTCCTGTAATTTCCAGCCTACGCAAATTTAACCAGAAATTAGAGTGGAAATTTTAACCTTCTTTCTCATAGCAAATTATTATTTTACTTTACAAGTATTTGACAGTGAGATACATTTAAAGATACTGTGGTGCCAGTTTACATATGAATACAGTGTTTTGTATTTTTAAAATGTTTAGCATAGCTTTATCATTTTTTTTAGTTATGGAAATTTGATCTCATGGTGTAAAGGCAATTTGTTTGAATGCTAAGTTGCCCTTATGCCTAAAAATACATTTATGCAGTAGAAAATGTTGAGCTCTACGAATGTATCTACTTTAAACTATAAAAAAAAAGTCAACAAGTCATTTTCATCAGACATAATTTATGTGGAATTTGTTGTATTTTTGCAGATTTCAAATTTGTATTCAGTTTTTCTCTAGTCTAGTTTTTGTGATGCAGCTAATTATATATTGTGTGAAATTCGTTATAAAAAGCCTAAACATAGTACAACATTTAACAACAGTTTTCTTTTTTTAAGGTTAGAGACTGCACTAACTGGGATTGATTTCATTTGTCATTATGCCTAGAAATTGCCTTAATGATCCAGACAGTTTCTGTTATGTGTGTGGTTCATTCACGGCGAAAGCACAACGTCGCCAAATTACCACAGAACTTAAAAAGATATACAAATCATATTTGGGCTGTCCACTTGGTGACCAGGATAAATTTTGGGCTCCACATGTCATCTGCACCAGTTGTTCCAACGGACAGCGTGACTAGCTAAATGAGCAAACTTGCAATCCCGATGGTGTGGAGGAAACAGTGAGATCCACTGCTTCTAATCCACTGCTATTTTTATGGCATCAACAAAATTTTATATCCCAGCCTCGATTCTGCAATTAGGCCTGTTCCCCATGATGATTCATTGCCAGTTGTACCGCCACATAATGGACTTGGTTCTGTAGAAGGTGATGAGGAATGTGCTGGAGCTGCAGCCAGTTACAACCCCGAATCATCTGATCCTAACTACTTATGATGAAGATTCAGAACCAGAGACCTTTACACAAGCAGAGCCTAATGATCTCGTTTGTGATCTAAATCTCTCCAAAGACAAAGCTTAAACAGAAGCACTTGACAATGTTCTTCACTAGTGATGGCTCACTGTGCTACTGTCATGATATAAATACACTCTTTAACAGAGTGCTTGTTTATCACAAGAGCATGTTCCATCTGAATAGTGTATTTTCATTGATTCATCTAAAAGAAGCTTGAAAGCAGTCTTACTGCATAATTGTAATTCCAAACCAAGTTTACCGATTGCCAATTCCGTTTTATGTTTTAATAAGAGTCCTATGACAACATGAAGTTACTACTTGAAGCAATCCAGTAAAAAACACACCAGTGGAACATCTGTGGGGATCTAAAGGTCATTGGCTTGCTGATGGGAATGCAAGGAGGATTCACAAAATATTGCTGTTTCCTTTGCCTGTGGGACAGCGGATCTATGGGAGACCAGTATGTCAAGCATGATTGGCTACCAAGAGATACCTATAAGCCTGGAACAAACAGTGTCAAGTTTCTGCCTCAAGTTGATCCACATAAAATATTTCTGCCACCTTTCCATATCAAGTTAGGCTTGATGAAGAACCTTGTAAAGACCATGGGTAAATCAAACTCCATGGGTTTCTGTACCTTGTTGAGAAGTTTCCAAACATAAGCACTGCAAAAATGAAGGCAGAATGATGTTTTCAAACAATCGCTGCTGCTGAGCTGGAAGCTTGAGATGCATTCCAGTGGCTGTGTGAAAATTTCCTGGGCAAAAAAAAACATGTAACACTATGGGACGCAAAGTGCTTACTTTACCTAGCATCCCGCAATGTAGCGGTGCTTGGTGACTGTGCAATGTTTTATTAGGCCAAGCATTGTCACCAAAGGGATGTCTAAACACAAACTTACCAGAAAGTAGGTATTTGGATATATTCATTGAAGGGCTGTAGCCTCCAGGAATGTTAATGGAACAAAATGCATGGGATTTTGTTTATTTTTTATTTTAATGGCAGAATGACCCTCCTGCCACACATCTTTCTTACAGTAGTTAGACATGTTGGTTAGCTCCACCTTGCCAAATTAAAATGATCTTTTTGTTGATTACAGGCTGTTACTTTTCCACATAGAATTGATAAAAACTAAAGAGTGGTTATTAAAAGTGTATATTGTATGTATGTATGTATATAAAGCTGAGAGCATAAAGGAAGCAAAGCGTGCTGCACCAAAAATATAGGTATGGCTAAATTGACATAATTGAAAAGGGTGTGACCCAGACATAAAAGGTATGTCATACGTCACTTTCATCAATTAAAGCTTTCAACAACATGATCTTTGCTCACAAAGAATGTTATCAAGAAATGATTCCTATAGTTAAATAACAATCACAATTTCAGATTGACAAATTAAATTTAGCAATAGCAGTATATGCATACTTTCCCCCTACACATATACATATATCTTTTATCTTTTCACTAATCCCTCAGATGAATAGAAATTCATCTTCAAGCCAACAGTATATATATATATATATATATACCCTGCCAGAAAATAAAATTATTTGGTGTCATACATGGATATCATGGCACCTCTGACCAAAGAAAAATCCTGTACATGAGTGGATAGATTCTGTTAGGTGTTAAGGTTTGGATATGAATATATTAGTGTTAACATTCATTGAAAAGGATGTAATGGGCTGCCAATGCACTAGAAGAAATAAAAAGTAAAAAGTATAGGATTTTCTGCTTTATTGTGCATTATGGTGTGCTGCATTGCCTTGTTGTGTTTGGCTGTCATTTCAAATAAATAGCACACTAATCCACTAACGCTAAAGTGTATAATTGTACAGTGCAAAAGTGTCATTCAGCCCTAAAGCACCCACACCTAAAATTCCATGATGAACCTGACACTTTTATAGGAGGGTCTCTCTGGAGTTAGTTTATAATTTTTCAAAATATTATTCAGATGACTTTTATGCTAATCATTTTATATGGCATGGTGTTTGTTTTCCATTTACATGCAATATGGACCTGGCATACTGTTGTTACCTTTCTGATTAGCCTGTGAGCCAGATTCCTTATAACTGAGGAATAATATTTCTAACAGTAAAACAAAGTGATCTTGTGATGGTTTTAGACAAAATTGTGAAGAGACGTTTGGTAATGTTATTCCAGAGAGCTGAAATGGAAAGGCTTAGGTCAACAGAATCCACCCTGGCTGGTTTATGTAGGATAAGATGAGCACTCTATATATGACAGGGGCATCATATATTATGACGGGGCAAATAAACAAGTTTTTCTTTACTAACCTGTAAACTGTATATTAGTAAAATAAACATCAAACATGACACTAAAATTCATGCCTGGAAAAACTGTGTTAAGTGGCATTATTTTGTTTTTTGCCAAATTCGACCCACGTTTCTGGCATGGTACAACTTTTTTTCAATAGCCTTTCAAGTTAAACTGACACATACTTTAGAACTTTCTGCACAGTCTTCAAAGGTCCCACGAGACCCTGACTGGCAGGAGAGGATGTCTGCTCAGCAGTTTCATGAATAAGTCTGTGTGAACTGAATTTTTTTCCTCCTGTTGATGCAGTGTACATCTCAACCAGGGACATTTTCTAGTATTAAAAACCAGCATCTTCCATCTGTGACATACATGTCCTCAATTCAGGGTGCTGATAAACCATGTTCCTTGGGCTCCCTATAATACACAATGTTCATGCATACTGTTGTTCATATTCTCCTGAAGTTTAATCTACAAAACACCATGGGAAATATAGGGGTGGGTTGTATGTAAATATAGGTGTTTTGGTTCATGATACATCAAACCTAGCACATGTTACTTTGTATACTATGTATATCAATGTCATTCTTTATCTAATTATGTTTGCTAAAGTGTTTTTTTAAAACATTTTATTCATAATAAAATTCATATATAATTATATTTCCTCTGGTAATATATCACACCTTCAAAGTCCCTCCTGGATGGGCACTCCCTTCCTAGTGTCTGATTGCTTGTTTCTATGTGGTGTGCTTTTGTTGGGGATTCAACTTTATTGTACAGGTATCTATCTTACTCTATTTTATCTAATACAAAACCACATATCATTATTCTGTCTATAGCACCCAAATGCTGTGATGAATCTTCTAGGAACTAAAGGAACAAAAGGTTCTATAGGAACAATAAAAAAAGATCCTGCGGAGTAACTTTGGGTGCCATCCAATATATTCTTTGGAAAGAAGCAGCACATTCCTCAAGAGAGTATATGGCATTATAATGGTAACAGAAATAGTTTTTGGAGGTTGAAGAATACATGTCTTTGATCTATACCTATATTGGAGCACAAAGATATTTATAACTGGGACACATGGGAGGTGGGATGTGCTGAAAACTTTTTGAGCAGTCTCTGGGGAATAAAGCTTAAGCTTGAGTTGATTGAAGGTTATAAGAACACACATTTGGGCATGCATAGTAATCACCTTCTTCAAAGGAGCCTTTTGTCCTGGGAATCTCTAGCACTGAGCTCACAGCAGAATGTAAAAGGTTAATTATTCAGCAGGAGCTCTTGGCAGAGCGCTACAATAAGTCCAGGCACTGGAAATGCCGGGAACTAAATCTGTACAAACATGCAGAGTGATTGTGAAATCCTCAGCCTCTCCTCCCTTGCAGGAAGAGAAGTATTTTTTCAGCTCTGATACCGGACATACACACTGAGTGCTCCAACAGGGCTCAGCACAGACACCAGGAATGCCCTCTCTACCCAGTGCCACCCTCCCAGGTAATATAGCTATGGCCACATCTGTTTACAACATTATAGAAAAAAGGGAGTGTGTGGGTGCTATGTAATGTGCCAGATGGATAGGACAGACTTCTCCCTTACTGTATATCTTTTCCATTGTATAGATGGATAGCTGTGTTCATTGGTACTGCCATAGACTTCTTCTCCATGGTAAAGATGTTTCATCCTTTCTTTTTGATTTGTTTCTTTTTTATTATCTTTTGCACTCCCTCTTTTTTAAATTATATTTATTCTTATTCCCACACATCCAGGCATGGTCAGGATTTTGGCTGTTGTTGTTCTTAATAGATATCAAATAGATAACATGAAAACATGTAAACTCCTTGCAGCTGTCATCCTGACTGAAGTTTGAACCTGGGACCCAGTGCAGGGGCAAGATTGCTCTCTTCTTCTTAAAAGTTTATCCCTGGGCTACCCCTGAAGGTTTATCTGCCCTTCTCCCTAACCCCACCCATAGAAAATACCCAGACCTACATGCCCCTTCAACTCACCTGGAGACGTGTCAAATTTTCTGTTTTCTTGTGTTTAGGAAGTGGGGTTCTTCTTTGGTGCTCACATTTTGTGTGAAGTGGACACTTTGTATCGGCTTTCTTTCTATGGTCTCTGCATAAAATCCTCATCTTCTCTGATTTTTGAAACCCTGCACAAAGTAATAGAACTATAGGGACATAAAATAGCTTCCAGTGGCAGTGTTTTCATCGGATGCCCTTGAGGATAATGCTAAAAGAAAGCTAGGGACCAGTCATTAGGGGCACATAAACATTGCTAAATTACCAGAACTCTGCGGTGGGTAATGGCCATGGCAAGGAACCTAAACCTAGGTAGGTATTACCTTTCTGCATGAAGTCAGAATGGGTAAAAGACGTGTGAAGTAGAGGGTTGGAAAATGACATTTTTTGCCAGGAGGTGGTCTTTATGTGGGATAGTTTTATTTGGGTGGTGGAAAATGATCAGCATGAATACTTGGACTAGTCTAAGGCTACACAGCTCTACTAGTGTGTGTTGGGATGCACTGTGTGTTCTTATACAATTTTCATATGGCCAGCAATTTTTTTTTTATTCTACTACAGAAGATCTGTGGGATCAGACAAAATAGGGATGCCATTCACACCAACATTACTGAGAATTGGGAGTCAATGGCACTGTTGATGGTGCACAAGTTGTCCTTCCATGAACCACTTTTGGTAAGTACTAACCCCTGCATACCAGGAACACCCCACAAAACCTGTCATTTATTGAAGCTTTACTCAGTCATTTCGATATTTTATCAGTTTAATTTTTAACGTTTAAGCAAGAGCCTTTCTTAGAAACTATAGAAGATGGGTTTTTTGCTAGAACACCAAAGCATAAATATTTGCATTCTGATTTTGATTTTGTAACAATGATTACTAATTTTTGCTGGACATTATAAACCAAATGATCTTTGTCACTAAAAGCTGTGGTTATGCAAAACAGGCAGGTTTTCACATTACCTTCCTCAGACGACTGTGATAAGCATACTGTCACTGAGGTCAAGGTGATTCATGCTATTATGGTAGCAAAAATTCTTGTACAAGGGAAATGTCATCATCTCATTTCTAGATATTATGTCAATGGTAAAATTCTAGCATAGCATATATGTTTTAAGTGAAGTTGCTGCTTTTGTAGTGAAGTAACTAGTGAGGATGATTTCTTCTAATAAAAATATTCTAGTAAAAATATTTTGTTCACCCTAACCTCATGTTTCAGAGGTGTGTCCCATTTTATCTAAGCCAAAAAAAGCCAAAAAAGCAGGACCAAAGTGCTATCATTCACCTAAAAGAGACAGACCTAAACAAAAGCAGATATATACTATAGTGACAAGTATAAATTTTATTTTTTTAAGTGGGAGGCACTGATTAGTAAGCTAGTAATTCACCAAAGATATTTTTATCCACAATTTACTGACTGATATTCCATTACTGGAATCAACCATGTGTATAAAGGCACCATCATTATCCTGCTTGCAGGTCAGGTTTTAGTGCAGTGAGTCAGAAATTATGTAAGTTCATCACTATATTAAAACCTGACCTGCAACGTAGGCAAGTTACAGCAAACATTGTGATTTCAGCAGGATTAATTTGATACAGTAGACAGGTGGCTGCTCCCTTGATGCTGCAAGATATATAGAACTAAGTAACATGCTTTTAAAGTGAGCTTCTATGAGAACAAAGAGAAGACTAGCCATTTTAGGTATTGTACAAAAAAGTTTTACATTTTTAAAAAGTTGAGATAACACTTTCAAAGTGTGACCTCTTTTGGGAGTGTCCTCCACTACTTGTAAAGAAAGATTTACGGAGGTCCACTAATACTAACCTTTCTTTAATTATGAACTACAATATTTACATGTACACATTTTTGTTGTCGTTTTTATTCAAGTTTACTGGTTAATATTGAAGTCATAGCTGGAATTCATCGCAGATCTGTTGCATTTTAGCCTAAAACAGGAAACCTTAAAAAATATTTTTTTCTTTGAATCAATAGGCCCGATTTATGAAAGTTCTTCAAGGCTGGAGAAGATACTTTTTAATCAGTGAAACTAGGTACTTGGCTTCCTCTAAACATGTGGAAACCTCTTTCCTGGAAAACAACAATCTCATCCTTAGTGTCTATATATTTGAACATACCTACAAACTGGTTACAGTGCAATCTTTTTTAAACTAATGAAAGTAGCTGTCTGGACTGTAAGACAAGGGTTGAAGACTTTGTCAGCAGTTCTATAAAAGTAACTTTTCTAAGTTTTATATGTTTGGTTCATAGTACACCAAACCATACTATAGGGGACCCCAGACAACCTATTTCTCTATGCTGGTATTACATAGATATGTTCCTGCTTTGGATAGCCAAAGCGTTACCATTTCCAAAAATATTTTGAGACTTCATTAGCGTTCCCAATAAACAATAGTTTATATTAAATGAAGTATCACATAGTTTACAATTTCCAGCAAAGCTTATTTTTAGGTTTTATCAGCAAAACATTTCGGCAAAAAGGCCTGTTCATATAGACCAGGGGTCCTCAAACTACGGCCCGCGGGACGAATACGGCCCGCTGAAGTTGTCCATCTGGCCCCCCGGCTGCCGAGGCTGCTTCTCCTGCCTGAGTTCTGGCTGCCTGCCATCTGCACTCCAGGGAACCCGGTCACGTGACACCACT
>NC_092858.1:70558803-70601166 GCF_032062135.1 Pyxicephalus adspersus | reverse complement strand
AGGCTGCCTGATTTTTATGCATACTATTTGTGTGCTTACTTTACAATCTTACAATTGCAATTAGTAACCAACAAGAAGTTATATTTAGTTTCTGTGATGAATCAGTGAATATAAACACATGTCATTACTTTATCTAGCTCAGTTAGGCTGTATCAGGCTCCATGGTTTAAATGAGATGGGTTACTAGAAGTTCTTCATTACTTCTTTTCTTTGCACTGGTTTCCTAAATGTGCTATAACATACAAATGGAATATGATGTAGACACCTAAAACAGTTTTATTTTGTTTTTTTTAGGTCCATAAAATGTTCGGACAACTATTAATTATTTTATTTCTTATTAGTCCGAACCAGTCATGTTTACCATCAGAATCAGGTAAGAGTACATGCAATATTCTGATAATAAGAACATGTTTGGTTACAAATGAGATTTTTATTCTAACATTTAGCAAACATATCAAAGTGTTTCCATTTAAGAAGTTTTTTTTTTGGTGTAAACTATTCCTAGTGGTATTACCTTTTAAATACCATTTCATGCAGCATATGTGTGTTTCAAATATTCAAAGCTTTTTTTAAGGATGTAGGTTTGCCACATGACTGGTAAAAAATACTTTAATTTTAGTGCTAATAAGAGGTAACAAAGCATAAGTCTGCTAGTTTTCCCATAAAAGCTGGAAACCTTGACTGTACTTTTGATGAACTTTCATGGAATGCTGGTTGAGTAACACATTTGTTTTTAACAGATTTTCATTATAATTTATGTTTTTTTCCTACCGCATCAAATGTCTAATCGATTCAAAACATATATTGTAATAGTGTATTCCTAATAGAAATCCTATACTTACCTGGTAATGCAACCTTAGACATTGATCAATCCTTTACAGTATGTAACAGTCAGGTGGCTGGCGATAAGCCATGGTCCTAAGATGGTGACCCCTGACCCCCTCAGTTTCTGTCAATTTAGGGCATAGTATGCCAGCAAAAATTTGGCAAAATCTTCAAATATTCAAAGATCTGCACAAGCCCAATTTTTCTTAAAATTCTGGTATTTCCAAATGGTAGTAATGCTTTCTATGGGAAGGACAGCTGCTATTAAATGAAGACAGCAAATAAAATATGTATGTAGTCTGTGTTTATATCTGTCAGGGTTAAATGGATACAGTTAAAAATGACAGCATCTGTTACTGGTAATCTTTTTACAATTATTTCACAGTTAGTAATTTTTCTTTTGCTGGAAACTTGGAGTTTTAGTTTGTGATTCATGCAGACAACGCATGTATCCAACTGTTTTCTTATCAAAAAAGACCACATTCATTTTTACCATAGAGATCACACAACATTCTTTTGTGGTTACTTCTGGGCTGGTGACCACAATTCTACATTCCTATTCTGACCATTTCCTGTTACCACTGCATTTTCCCTATTAGCAAATACACTATTTTTCACAGCTCAGTGTAAAAATATATATATATATTTCCATGTAATAAATTAAAATGGCTTGACAAAGATATAACTTCCAATATATGTAACATACTATGGCCACTCTGAATAAAAGAGTCAAATGTTAAAAGGCATTGGGCCTGATTTAATAAAGCTCTCCAAGGCTGGAGAGGATACACTTTCATCTGTGAAGCTGGGTGATCCAGTAATCCTGAAATGGATCTGGTCCAGGATTGAAAACATTTGTTAACAAAAAGCAAATTACTTTTAGGAAATCCATTACAGGTTTGCTGGATTCCCCAGCTTCATTGATGAAAATGCATCTTCTTCAGCCTTGGGAAGCTTTAATAAATCAGGCCCATTGTTCACTATTTGCTGTTTAGGTTCTGAGCCTCATTAGATTGTATTTGTAGGATCCTGGGTCTGTTGCAACTGTTTTTTATAAAGTAAGAGAATCTACATAATTTAGAGATCTTGACAAGCATGTACAGAGGTGCCAAAATTATTATTATTATTATTAAACAGGATTTATATAGCGCCAACATATTACGCAGCGCTGTACATTAAATAGGGATTGCAAATGACAGACTAATACAGACAGTGATACAGGAGGAGAGGACCCTGCCCCGAAGAGCTTACAATCTAGTAGGTGGGGGAATTTCACACACAATAGGATGGGCGATATGTAGTGGTGGGAAGTAATGAGGGTTTAGCAGACAGAAGAAGACGGGTAGGCAAGTTTGAAAAAATGAGTTTTGAGCACTCTTTTAAATGAGCAGAAAGTAGGAGCAAGCCGAATAGGGCGAGGAAGACCATTCCAGAGAGTTGGAGCAGCTCTAGAGAAGTCTTGTAACCGTGCGTGTGATGAGGTTATGAGTGAGGAAGTCATTAGTAGATCATTGGAGGAGCGGAGGGAGCGGCAGGGGGAGTATTTTTTAATCATGTCAGAGATGTAAGTGGGACAATAACTGTGTAGGGATTTGAAGGCAAAGCACAGGAGCTTAAATTTGATTCTAAGGTGAAATCTTTAGGAAGACAAAAAAAAAAAACAGAACATAGAACTAGTAGCAGTACAGTTAAAAGACCCAAAGACTTGCCATAATTTTATTTTGCCTTCAAAAATCCCCCCCCCCCCCCGTCCATTTTCAAAAAGTTGGTATAGTGAGAAGGACCAGGCATGTGACTTGGCTAGTTTTACAAAACTATGTATTTGAAACACTCACCAAAAAGATTAAAACCAGAAGTCACATGGGTGCTTTGTTAAACATTTTATATTTTATTGTACCAAGCCACTTGTACAGCAAAGGAAATAATGTATACATTAAGCAAAACTTTTTTGTTGTGGATAGTGTAGTAAAGAAAAGTTTTGAAGAAGCCTGTCATAAGGCTTCATATCTCCAGAAACAAGTCCTCTGATGTGTTTCAACCTGTGAGCTTACTCTTCAAGGTACCAGCTTAATCTGGGGTTTGTGTCTGGAGATGTGATTTAGATCCGTGACTATTTGTAAAATGTATATTGTGGGTTTTAAATAGATCAACTTTTGCCTGTATTTATAGAATCCAAAAGCTGGTCCAAAACAAATCAGTTGCAGCATTTGAACTGCCATGTACACTGCTTTGAAGTCAATGGGAATTTGCTGACTAGCATAAAACAATGCTGATGCTTATGAGGCTTATTGATATTTTTATGAATGCTTTGTAAATTTTTATGTACAAATCCAATGTGGCATTCTCTTATTTCAACACAATATAGACAGCAGATGTGAGTAAGGATTGGGGAATAGGATTTTTGGTCACTTTATAAAATTTTCATAACACAATTTTTATATTCCTAACTTAAGATGAGCTAGCTTTATTTATATATTGCATGTTTTTACTTACAGAAAAAAATATTGATGATGAAGTTTCTAACTTAATTTACATTCCTAATGGAGAACCTTATTTTATCAACTGCACACATCAATTAGCAGTTGGAGACAATTATACTATAACCTGGTTTAAAAATGGTTCAGAAATTTCCACAGACACACAAGCAAGAATTCATCAAGACGGGAGATACCTGAAATTTTTCCCTGGGTGGCTGGAAGACTCAGGCTTCTATTCATGTGTACTCCGGTAAGTAAAAACAAAGAGACCCTGATGTATGGGTGCCTGTAGAGTGATACATGGTCTCCTAAAAGGTAATAAAAAAAATGTGCCTGTTTATCAAACAATTGCCAAGCATCAAGCGAGACAGCAAGGTATTCCTCTCTACATGGGCTAATTGCAGATGCGATATGACACATTTTTTCAGTTTGCTTCTGTATTCTTGTATAGGAATGGATTTAGTCTATTCAATCAGTAAGTGCATATAAAACTCTTCAATTGCTCTAAATTTGGGGCTGGTGCACAAATTTTTAGTAATCCTAATTACTAAAATTAAAAATCTCAACTCAAGCTGATACGGCATTGAATGTGTGTTCATTTTAAATAAATGAAAGTGTTTGAAAATATCAGATTTTTTCTACTATCCTGTTGTCATCAGGCAGGAAGTGAAGGAAAATCTCAGGGTGAATGCAGATGGCAGTAAAAATGTCTGACTCCAATCCACTTCATTAAAAATTAGGATAAATGGAGAGATGTGGCCCTACCTATTGCAATTGAATAAAGCTTGCTAACCCCATAAAATACAAGGAGATTATATAAAGAAGGAAGAAAAAGGCGGGTTTCAAGTGGCAAAGGTTAATTGTAAATGTTTTGCATACACACAATTGTTGCAATTTTTGCAATTGTTAACAAGCAAATTAACTAATACATGTTAATTTTCTTGTTAACAATTGCATACTTATGTATATGCCAAATATATACAATTAACCTTTGCCAATTGAAACCCCTGTCTTTCACTCCATTAAAAAATTTGGAACTTTTTAATAGCAATGCATAGAAAAAAAGAAATTATGATGACATTATCTAATAGATGGTTGTAATGCAAGCAGGTGTGGACCCACTGTGCCACTGACTGGGTATGCTCCAGAGGGGCGTAACTAAGCCGCTACCAGGTCTTCACTAGAGCCTCTGATGGTGAGGATAGGCTTGGGCTGCGGGGTAGCTGCCAGGTGCCACTCCAGAGCAATCCCTGAGTCAGTGGCAGCTGACCACAGGAGTCAAGGTACTCGGTGCAAGCACCGGGGGGCATGCGTGGCCAAGAAGGTATAAGACAGGTAGTAATTAAACAAGGTCTGTGAACAAGATCCGAGGTCAAGGTCAGGCGGCAATCAGGCAGAAGTCCATACACAAAATCCGAGGTCAGGGTCAGGCGGCAAACAGGCAAAGTCCAAGGATTTGATAAGCAAGGTCCGGTACACAGAAAGGCAGACAGAAGAAGCACCTTTGCACTTGGAGTTAGACAAGCTAAGACCATGAGATTGTTTAGGCAACTTCCTGTAGTAGGAGGTGCCTTTAAATACTAGCAGGGCTCCAGCAATAGGCTGTAGAAACAGAGGGCATGTATGTGTTGCCTCATGGATGAAGAGAGACACACCCACGCCAGCTCAAACACCAGTGCAAGTCTCCAGCAGGAAGGAAACTCTGGCATGGAACACATGTACTGGGGTTACTCTACCAGAAAGATAGGACCCGGCGCCCGTGCCTGCAATTAGGAGCAGCGGCGCCGGGACGACCTGCAGGGCTAACAATGGTGAAAAGATGTGTACACTGTTCAATAGTGGACCCATAATCTAACATGTTATTTCATAAATAGCTAATGTTCTGCCACAGCTTGTAATTTAACTACTTGATCCTATTGGGTAATATATCATGTTTCTCTTTCCTTATCTTTTTTAAATAATTCTGGTCAGGATATAAATGATAAGGCAGGACATTTGACATGGGGATATTATTTTTAAATGTTGGCTTAAATTAAGGTTTGTGAGCTGTGTAGGAGGCACTTCTGTCCTCTCATCCAGAAACAAATGAGATCTCTGGTGTTCCTTCGATACCGCAAACAAAAAAAAAAAAATGCTGGCAGTGTTGAACGATGTCACTTACAAGAATACTATGCCAGGTAAACCTGGGAGCTTAGAGTAATTTGAGTAGGATAGAGGCCTGTTTGTAGGACCTTATTTTACACTCTATGTTTTCAGGAGAAAATGAAGCAGAATATATATTTGTTGTTGTCATTAAGCTTTTTACAAAATAAGATATTAGCTTGGTACATATGCTGCTGTTATGGCACATTTATATGACTACCCATTTATGGGGATTACCTACTGTAGATTTTATAATTACTTTCTTGCTGATATGGAACTCAACTGGACTGTATCCACTGTAAAAAATGAGGATTTGTGGAGCCAAAGTAAATATTAAGTTATACTCATTCTGTGCAAAGCTTTTTTGCTGTTTATACTGTAAATTCCATCCACTAAAGGACGGAAAGAAACAATTTTAATCAACCAGATTGTGATCTCAATACCATTGTTATTGGTTTTGTGATCTCAACCAGCTACAATCTGTTGTAAGTTTATTTCTAACAGCAATATTTTGGTTTTTTTTTGATACATAGAAATGATGAAAATTGTTTTCAAGTGGCTTTAGAAGTGGACGTATTTCAAAATGATAATGGATTGTGTTATAAAAATGAAGCATTGTACAGATGTTTTCAGTATCTGGGAAAACCGCAGACATTGCAATGTCCATGTCTACCTGACATTGTGGATACAACAACAGCGCAGTTCTACTGGTTTAAGGTACCTAAAACATTATATATCTTATTTTTTTACTAGAGGAAAAGAAAACATAATCATTTTAGAAAATATAAATACATTTCATATTTAGGTGTGGGAGACATTAAGATATTCATCTTTCTCGAAGGGTTTGTTGCTCAGCAACTTTCAGTACACAAGGCACAGTGAAGGAGGGTATCTTGCATTGAGTATCTTAGTCAGACAAGGCAAAAAAATTACATGAGTGTTTCAGTCTGTCACTAGCACTAACAAACAAGTGTAAATAGCAGTAGTAGTTGTAAATACAAAATCCTCAAGGTTTTGGAAACATTTCCCAGGGATTTTGCTTCATATTCATTCATATTCATAGAGTTGTATCTGCAGATTTTGTGGCTGCATATTCATGTACATTTCTCACCCCAAAACATGTGGGATGTGAAGAATGGGGGGTCACTTGAGTACAATAAACTCATTGTCAAGAAACCAGTTTGAGATGATCTCAGCCTTGTGACATGTTGTCCTAGAAGTAGCAATCAAGATGGGTACAGTGAGGTCATAAAGGGATGGACAAAGTCAGCAACAATGATGGCAGGGGCATTTAAATTATGCTCAGTTTGATTAAGAAGGGCCCAAAGTATGCCAAGAAAATACTCCCCACACCATTACACCACCACGACCAGTGTAAACCATTTATAGGAGGTCGGATGTATTATTGATTGACCAGGGATGCTGGGGGGTTGGCCTTACTATTCCTCCATTGGGGCTCTTCAACACCAACCACCATCACTGCTCTCAAAAACCTCAACCGCTATCCCGTTCGGAATCCCACTCCCCTGGTCGTACCATGACTACAACGGTGGGTGCGATATACTTACCCTACTATTTCTACAGTACAGGTAGTCCCCGGGTTACATACGAGATTGGCACTGAAGTAAGTAAGTTGGAACAGGTACATAATTTTAATAAATGTAATTAGGACAGAAGTTTGTTTCAACATATTATTCATTTTAACTTTCTGTGCATGTGTCGTCACAGCGTCGTGTCAGTTACTGTATAAAATCCTCACTGTGAATTATGGTCATAAACCCCCTAGCAGTATTCCTGAGTGTGACTCGGGGTGGATTTTACCTGCAAAAAGGTAATCCCGAGTCACACTCAGGGTCGCCAAAAACATAAAAAACTCCCATTTACCTTCTTCCTTTGGTGTCTCCCGGCGTCCTGCTCGTCAGCCGGTGACTGCAGAAACATTCTCTGGGGTTTCTTGGTGATGTCGGTGCATACGTTGGTTCGTGTGGGAGGCGCAGCGGGAAATTCAAATAATTTTGTATTGGATTCAATACAAAATAACTGTATTGAATCCAATCCAAAGAAATCTTTATATATTATATAAATAATTCCTATATATATATATATATATATATATATATAAAATATACATGCTACTGTACTGTTTTTTTACAGGTTTTAGTATTTCTATGCACCCTTGTTTTAACAGATTTTTTTTTTTTATTTACAGTTTATTATTAAATTTATTAAATGTTAGACATATTTCAGTGAGTTATGCCTAAGAATTATAGGCCTAAAATGTAAAATATATTTCCATGCAAAAAAATGTAACTTTTTTTGCTTGAAAATACAGGCAAAATTAGAACGCCAGGTGGTTAAAGGGCTACAAGAGGTTGCAGAACAGCTCAGCCCTTAAATTCACCCACAATCTCAGCTGTCTTTACTAAAAGACTTCTTCTGTAAGTCATGCAAACCGCCCCCTCCCCACCATCAAGCCTCTGTACTGCACACGAGTAAGCAGGAAAGCCCTGTTCATATCTAGGAGTCATCCATATGTTGGATGTCCTTAACTGGGGAACTATCTGTAATTCCATGGGTTTCATGTTTAATATGATTACTCTGTTGTGCAGCCTTCGTTTCATCGCTGTATCTTGTTTAAGGAAAATATGTGTTCATATATGTATATTGGCCTCTCACTCTCACATCTTTGTTTGCTGTTTTTGTTTTTTACTTTGCAGATCATTCTTTTTCTGGCCTTGCTAAATCTCTTTGTTATACTTGTACTCATGAATGTGTATAATTTAAATGCTACATAATTTATTAAGCAGTTTTCTTCATTTTTAAAGGTAAACCTAATATATGTTTACAAAAATTGCGTTTATATTTCTGCACAGGATTGTGAGCCCTTGGATGTGACAACTGATAAAGACAAATATCTTATTACAAAGGATTTGTTAAACATCAAGGATATGACAGAACAAGATGGAGGAAATTACATGTGTGTAACTTCAGTTATACACAATGGAAATAAATACAACATTTCACGCTCCTACAATTGTTCTATTCATGGTAAGTATAAATATTTACTGTCATTAAAATCATGTATCAATAATATTATATCAATTTTATTACCAATACAATATAATAATACAAATGTAATAATATACTATAATAACATTATACTGATTACATGAATTAATATTAATCATAATCTTAACTTGTATTAAAAACCTAATTGACTTGTATTAAAACTGTATTATTAACTTTTATTAAAAGTTGTGAATGAGTATTTTTTAAACCCAACCAGCCTTTCCCAACCACTGAGGAACCCCAGCAAATAATTTTCAGGTCTTGGGGAACCCTTGGTAAAACCAATTTATTACTATCATAAATTGGTGGCCTCTGAAGATTTCAGATTTAGATAGAGTGGTGAGGGATTAGAACTACTATCAGGTGTTCATTGCTGTCCCTTCACCCATTATAGAGATTCACTTACTGCTTCATCTGGGAAAAAAGTGACGATAAATCTAACAATTTGAGCTGCCCCGAAACGGCAAAAGACATGAATTTTGCCAAAAGAGAAACCTATGTTCTTAAAAGGGTTTTACTCACATTGTAAAGATAACCTCACTTCTTCTCACTTCTAAGATGCAAATGGTAAAATGCCAGCTCCCCCCTACCACCACCATCAAAAGAAAAAATCTGGCAGCATTCTTCTGCTCATTTCAATCCAAAATGAAAAGTAGGATTTACCTCTTTCAAAACAATAGATATAAAAAAGTATCTACATTTATATGTAGAGTATACAGTATGTCAATATGATAGATATAAATAGTTATTGAAATGTGTAATGCATTATATGTAATCAGGTTGTGTTTTTCAGAAGCACCATCTGAACAGAAGTTTTTTATACTGCATCCAACAGGTAACACCATAGATGCAGAATTAGGTAAGTGTTGCTATGAGAATTGTAGTTATATTTAAATTGATTCCCTCAGTTCTTTAATGGGCTAACAGATTGATCTTATTTTAGCATAATGTATTTGGGGGGGGGGGGGGGGGCAAGATAATGTCCGATGCCAGATGTGATGATAGATGTCAGATGTGTTTCACAAATGTGGTTAAAAATATTATGTTTCAAAATGAAATTATTACCAATAATTACCAATTTTGAAAATGCTTACAAAGTATAGATTTTTTTATAGATTTGAAAAAATACAGAGATGCTTCAAAGGAACAACAAAAACAATCACAAAACACATAACATAATACAACAAAGTGTTTATAAAGGTTTTTTTTAAACCAAGGCATGTGGAAGGGAATAGGACAAAAAATGCTTAAAAACAACCAAAAACACCCATAAGCCCCTGTTTGTTTCTATGGGTGTGTTTGGAGCATTGATACATGTTTGTTTTATTGTATTTTTGTGTGTTTGCAAGGCACTTTGGGACATTTGGGGACATTGGTGGACATTTATAGGCATTTTACCATTTTTCAAATTCTGCGAAATGCAGTTTTTGTAGACTTTACCATTGGAATGAATGGGAATTTCAAACATGGGTGTTTTAATTTTGAGTATAAACCCTAGGGTTAAGTTGTGTGGACTTAACTTTAAAAAACCTCCATTGAAAACAAATAAAAGCATTTTAGAGTTGTTTATAGGTGTTGATAAATGCTTCTATTAACCCATTGTTTTCATAGTTGGCTTTTAAATAACTGCTTTGTAATGCCAAAAAAGGTTTACAAATGCTTCGATTTTTAAAAACCTGCTTTAAAATACACAACCATAAACATGTCCTGCTTGCACAGTGAGATTGGCACATTTCCCTCCCCTTTACACACAGGCTACGTCACACGAACTTGCGCCTATGCAGTGCGAGATCGGGTGATGTAGCCAGAAAAAGGACAAAGATGTCGGCACCCAGCATTTTCTCCACACCAGGACAAAGACGGACAGCACAGGACCCAATCAAAGACATCCCTAGCGTGATTGAGGGATCTGTGGAATGGAAGGTAAGTTAGGCGTTTTTATTTTCAGTTTAGTTTTGCTTTAAGGACCATCATCATTTATACACGTTGTTTAATATTGGGATTTTCACCAGTGACTGAAATTACACAACAGCACCATGTATGTCTGACAAAGTTTATTTTTCTGCCACCTCCACATGACCATAGGTGTTATTCTATACCCCAGTATTTATTTGCTGTACATTGTAGTGATTGTGTATATATTTTTATATTGTCTTTCAAGGAGCTCCTGTTACTGTGACCTGTCAAGCCCTATTAAGTGACAACCCTATATTGAACTGGATGCAGAATAATTCTTTTATTTCTGAGTATTCTGGTGATAACAGAGTGATAGAGGGAGAAACATAGTAAGTATTCATGGATCACATAATGAGGTATTTTCTAGGGAATATGTTCCTTTTTTTGACTAAAAATATAACAAGGTTTAATTCATTATTTTACCAGTTTGAGGAGTTCTAGGCATTCTTTTACATGGTCTCTTACCCTGAATCAGGCTGCAGTTGGAGTAAAGTAAAAAGGTCAGTGTGCTATACTGCAGATGGTGATAATAGGATAAAACTGTTTATTTGGCTTCTATTAGATACGACTGAAAGTGTCACAAAAATTGTAGCTGATATAACAAGAAGCTGAAAGAGAAATATAGAGAGGATTACAGTGAGAATGTACCTGTCAATAACTGCAGTTTTACCACAAAGTTGATAGAACTGTGTTATGTTTTTGCTTCAAAAAGAAATACTTTACCAAAAAGTACAAATATTTTAAATATGCATATGTTCTGTAAAGTGTCAAAGTTCTGTAAAGAATGCAACAACTTTTTTTGATGGGAATTGATAGTCTACCCAATGTGATCCCCTGAAAAGAATAAGGACGATGCTTTGTATATTATTTATAATGTAATCTTTCTTCTAACAGTAATACAACCACAAATGATGGACAAACAGTGTTATGCCAAGATCTAATCTTTTCAAGTGTTAAAAAAGAAGACTATGGTATAGAATTTCAATGCTATGCCCAAACTTTCTCAAAAACAGATATGGCATTTTTTATACTGAAACAACCAGGTATGTATTCACATACAGTATATCCAAAATTTTTGTTGTTTTTTAACATTATCAAAATTCCTGATTATGTATTTTATTTTGTTTTTTTCGACAGATCCTAATTTCCATGGATTCCTGATTGCATTCTTTGTGACGGCAGTGTTTTTAATTATTACTACTATCATTATCGTTAAGGTTTTTAAAGTTGACATTGTTCTTTGGTACAGGAGTTCTTGTTTTTCCTATCCACAACAAAATGGTATGTTTTATATTAATATCACAGGCTGATAAACAAAAGCAACATATACAAGGTCTACTATTCTGTTTCTATCTTTAAAGAGTATCCAACTCAAGAACAAAAATATGAATAAAAATACTAACAAAATAGGAATAATTATTTAAAAAGTATATACAAATTTAAGTTGATTTAAGTTTGAGGAGTCAGTCTTGGTAAATACAAGATACATTTAGTTATTAATAAAATGCTAATTTATCTAAATTCAATTAATTTATGTTATATAAGACTGTCCATTGTAAGTATGTAAGTATGTCCATTGTAAGCTCATAGAGATACATGGGAGGTAGAATGGAGCTAGGCCAAGTGAGACACTAAAGTTGTCATAGAACTCCCTTCATGTACGATTTCCTATTGTGACCATAGTTATTGCTACGTTTGTCTGCCTTTGGCTTAAGAGATTTATGGAGAATACAAGTTTGTATTTTAAATTATGTGTCCTTTTTTACTCTTGACTAATAAAAAAAAATCACTGTTTAATTAAGTTATGTATTCCCTAAAATAATTAGGAAATTGTTTTAAACACAACTAAAACACTCCTGATACCAGGACACTGCAGCTGTCCAACTTGTCAAAAAAAAAATTGTTCTTTAATCTTTGCTCTGTTATGTTGTCTTCTTATCGTATATTTTCTGTAGGTCAAAGCAAAAATAATCTAGTACATGAGACTTACTATATATGTTATATTTTTAGATGGTAAGATGTACGATGCCTACATTATGTATCCAAGGAATGCCATGAGATCCTGTACATATGATATGGACTTATTTGTACTTAAGTTGCTTCCTGAAGTTCTCGAAAAGGAATGCGGTTATCGACTATTTATAATTGGAAGAGATGATTTACCTGGGCAAGGCAAGTATCCTTAAATCCCCTGTGTTATATTGGTTGTCAGGCACTGGTAATCACCCATTTGTTTTAACTTCAGTCCTGCCAAAAGTAATATATTGGTAATTGTTTTGCTAATTTAGTGTTATGTACAGTATGTTTATTCACAACTACATTTTTGTGACTTTACAGGTTTTAGAATGGCCAAAAGGTGCAGGTTCTTTGATTCACCTCTAATGCTACCCATGAATGAAGTTCTTCAATTCACTGTTATTGCTATCCATCAACCCAGCCTCTAATGTCTTTTTATCTATTGGTGGTGTCCTGTAAAGAGTGGAGACAACTCTGTACAGGACACCTACACTGTGCTTGCATTTTTTGAGTTATTCATAAACTACAGCACACAGTATGGAGTATCAGGTGCCCTTTCATGGTGACCTATCAAAGTCGAGGTTTCCTTCTCATATAGCAAACAAAGGAAAGAACACATTTGTTGAACACAAATCTGTGCTTTATAAACATGTCAAAAATGATATCTGATTTGAAAAAATTGGCCCCTCGTTGTTAATCTCTTTGTATATTTATTCAAGAACTGTTAGTTCCAATATATAACTGTATTCTTGAATTTGGTATGGGCAGTTTTAAGCATATGCTGAATATATATATATATATATATATATATATATATATATATTATATATGCAGTGCATAATTATTAGTCTTTAGGATCTAAAACAATCTGATCCTTAAAATAATAAGAATGGAAGCAAATTCTTTGTTTCTGAGGCAGCAACAATTACAAATACAGCTAGTTACTGGAAATACGAAAAGCTCAATCTGTTTTTAGTGTTTGTTTACAATGGTATATTTACCTGATTTCTGATTCTGGTTGATCCGCATAAAATATTTCTGGCACCTCTGCAAATCAAGTTAGGCTTGATGAAGAACCTTGTAAGGGCCATGGGTAAATCAAACTCCATGGGTTTCTGTACCTTGTTGAGAAGGTTCCAGACATAAGCACTGCAAAAATGAAGGAAGGGATATTTATAGGGCCACAGATCAAGTCAGTTTTGGACGATGATGTATTCAATCTCAGCAGCTGAGCTGGAAGCTTGCAATGCATTCCAGTGGCTGTGTGAAAATTTCCTGGGCAACCATAAGTCTTCTGCATACAAGGAAGGAGTTCAGAATCTGCTTGATTCATACCAGAAACTGGGTTGTCGCATGTCATTAAAAATACATTTCTTGCACTCACATCTAGAATTCTTCCCGGAAAATCCTCGTATGGTGAGTGACCAACAAGGAGAACATTTTCACCAGGACACTTGGGTTAATGGAGCACCGCTACCAAGGTTTCTGGAATTCAAGTATAATGGCTGACTACTGCTGGATGCTGTACCGCCACAATCCAGACAAGGAGTACACAAGAAAATCATACTCTATGCAGTTCTGAAGAAACAATGGTACCTGACTGACACTGTTCAGTAGATCTCTACCAAAGTGTACCTTGTTTTAATTCACACTGAAGATGTATTAACATTCACTGGAGCTTACGTTTTAGTGCAAAATACATGCACGTACAATGTTAATTATAATAGTACTCATAACTCAGGTTGGGGAAAAACTGAACGTGTTAGGGAAAAACTGAAAACAGATCTGAAATCTGCTTTAGAAAAGTTTGCTGTGATTTCTGATGATTATCAAAATTTTTTGTTGACCTGTGTAATTTACCTTTTCTTTTAACTACAGCAATGGCAGACCTTGTCGATGAAGCTATTTCACAAAGTAGAAGGCTGATCGTTGTTCTGGGAGAGGTTTCCAAAATATTTAACCTTGGAGAAGACTTTGAACGAAAAATTGCCATGTATGATGTTTTAATACGGAATGAACTAAAAGTCCTACTGATAGAGATGGAGAAAATATCAGATTACACATTGTTGCCAGAGTCCATTAAATATATCAAACAGAAACAAGGTGCTGTCCGATGGAAGGGGACATTCACAGAAGCATCACTTTCTTCAAGCACAAGGTTCTGGAAAAATATTCGATACCGAATGCCTCCAGCGCCACATCATTCTAACAAACAGTTGGATTACATAAATATTGAGGATTAATGAAGATAAAATTACATTGTATGAACTGAGATATTTCTGACATTTTGACATTTTGATCTTATATGAACATTCGTTCCTGAAGAATTCTTTAACAACTGAATGCATTAGTAAATACATTTGTGACAATACTAATCCACATTATTATAGTTTAAATAGCTATATCATACAATATTATCGTTTCAATAGTAAATTTGTCCAGTGTGTTACAAACACAGCCATTAAGTATTCACCTTCTTTAATTTACAGTTGTACTTGTCAACTCCTCATTACTGCAAATACAGAAATTCAAACTGCATAATGATTCAATCACTGGGGCTAAATTATTAAAACTCTCCAAGACTGGTGAACCTGGGTGATCCAGTAAAATGCTTAAATCCTAGTCCAAATCCATTCTAGGTTTGCTGTATCACCCATGTTCACTCATAATAATCTATTTTCCCCAGTCGTGGAGAGCTTAAATAAATCAGATCCATTGTTTCAAAACTTTATTGTACATGTGGTAGCAACACTCTACACATTCCTCTCTTTTCATGTGTGTTGCCCACTACTGAGGCTCAGTTGTAGAGTTGTTAAATCTAAGATTTAGACTCACTATGGGAGTAAAATGTCAGGGAAAAGAAATTGGTGAAAAGCCTCCATGGTATGGTTTGAAAGAAAAGGGTAGTCTCTAGCGAGACGTATGCAGGGTTGCATTTCTATTTGTCATCTATTTCCACATGTGAATTATAATTTTGTAGACATCTATCTATCTATTTATCTATCTATCTTTCTATCTAGACAAATTAATTGTGTGTTAAAAGTATGCACACAGTGATATAAATGCATTTAGGAAAGCTAAAAGAATTGTTAAGTTACACCTGTATATCCATTGTAGAATGTCTATAAATATTTTCTGCACCTACCTCCATAACATGTATATGACATGTTTTCATTTTCTGTGAAAAATAATTATAAACCTCAAAGATTACCATTTAAACATGATTGTTTTTTATGTGTATGACTATAAAACTGACAGAAGTTTCAAGGCAAATGAAGTTTGTAAAATCTTGCCATTGTGGGCTTCACAATGAAGTCCTTTGAGTCTATTTGGGTTCTAGGCAGAACACATCAGACAGGACCTTTACAGCCAGGACCAATAAGGCTGATCCTAACTGCTCTAAAAATGTGTGTGATTGCTACCCTCTCTTTTTAAGTATTAGTGCATTAAATAACTGCTGGTCAGATTTTCTTTTCCATTGATCCCCTGGACCTGAAATAATACTTGTCATATTAGTGTAAGTAATGGCTGCCTTCCCCATCTTAGCAATAGTGCCTTATAAGTACTGCTGAAGAGGTGTGGGAAAGAGATGGCACTATGCTTCATATATGGTGGCATTGCTCCATGATTTTGTGGTTTTTGGACCTCTATTTTTCAGCTTTATAATAGGGTAATGGAGCTTTTCATTTCCCCTAAACCTGCAAGTTTATTATTATTATAATATCAGCTATATGGAGGTCTATGCCAAGAAGGGTCCTCCCCACTTTTTCCTTGCAGCTGCTAGAACAGGCATCCCCCATTATTGGCGGGCATACACAGTACCAACACTTATGGAGTGGGTGGCTCTGCTTTTTCATATATAAACATATGTAGAAGCTGAAAGTGTAAATTCATGGTTGGAACACTGCCTGAATTAAAATATAGACAGTGTGATTGGTCTTTTTGGGGTCTTCAGAATTTTGCACGCTGATTAAGTGATGTTATTCTTTCTTTTTTTCTCATTTTCCAATTTCATTTTAAGTTGTACTTTATTTAAGGGATAAACGTTGAGTTTCTGATGTTTCTTTACTGGTGTTCTTTATCTTACTGCTGTTTTTTGTGATACAGTCAAGCCCAATACTTTGTACTTGTCCCCAGTATACAATTGCCTGCTGCATTTATTTGCTTTGTTTCTTGATATGTTTGTTGTCCTTGTTATTTGTAACATATTTTCATCTTTTGTACTTCTAATCTGTATATTTTGACAAATCTTTTTTTTTGATAAAACTTTTATTATTTAAAAAAAAAGTACTACTGGTCAGATTTTCATTTCTGATTTTTTTACTCCAGTTTTTTTTACTTTAAGGTAGATTGTCAGCATGTTAAATAAAAAGGACCACACTTTAGAATCTATAGTTGATAATGAAAGTCATCTTCTAGTGAGATGTGACATATTCTGTCAGTGTTTTAAAAACTAAACAGAATATTTAGCAGTATTATTTCACATCTAACACAACTACTGTAATTACTCCTTTCTTATTTCTCAGTAATAGTTTATTTTTCTAAACAAGCTTTTGGGAGAGCGATGCATGAACAACAGAACATATTATTCAAACTGGTAAAGTGGACAAAAGGCCTAACTGGTAAAGTGGACAAAAGGCCTACTGTATATTCACCTACCCTTCAGCAATGCAATGAATTTGAGCTTCCTTTTTATTAGAAAGGGCATTAGTAGGGCTAAAGAGAAGCATATTGAGCGATTATTTGGTAATGTATCAAATAAATGATGGAATACATCAAGGCAACTCAAAGTTAACATGTTTGAAATTTCCTTTTTTTTTAAAAAGGCAGTTTTGTTTCATACTGTGTTTTTGGAAAAATTTCTATGAAGACTATTAGAGGGGTAAAAAAGAGAACTTTGTCAAGGATTACACTTACATTTAAATTAAATGACATTTAAATTTTAATGTTGCATTGACCAGAATGTCATTTAGTAGCCTAGGTGTGCTGGAGAGACATAGATACTAGCATCTTAGATTTTAGAAGTGGAAGTCCTGTAAAAAGGAGTCCAGACAACTGGATTGCAGCAATACATAAAAACAAGAGATGGGTTAGAATTTTGGCAACCCCTTAAGTAAGATTGGAAGAATTTAGGCTGTTCTACAATTATGTGAAGCAGAGCTAGACTTGGCTAGACTAGATGTGTCAACAATATAAAGTTGCCAAATCACACATTACTCACCTTTTTGCCATGCCCTTCAATCAACACAATACAAAGCCAGTATGTAAAAAAAACTTAAAAAATATATTGAATTTCATTTTTTTGTTTGAATATTGCATAAAATGTACTGGCTGGTCTTTGCGGAGAGGACGGCGGGGATTGGATGAGAGCATGGAGGAGGAAGTACTTACGGCGGTCGGCGCCGCCCAGAGAGGTGCTGGCGGGCAGGGTGACGCGGTGTCCGAAGTGGTGATGGAGGCAAGCGGCGATCCAGTCTTGAGGGAGGTCCATGAGGCGGCGGCATCTGGTCTGAGGAGAAACAGCAGTGGATCAGTGGCAGCGGGCTCTGGCCTGTGTCCTGGCGGGCGGAGTCCAAGGCGGGTCCTGCAAAGGTCAGCTTTGGGAGGAAGTGCCGGGTTAGCGGAGGCGCTCGGTGATGATGTCGTTCTGCGGGGCCCGGCACTGGGCGAAGAAGAAGACCGGAGCATGCTGGAGGAGGCCTTTTCAGAGGGGGAGGTCCAGGAGGCGGACAGCAGACCAGCAGTGCGGCATCAGTGCAGTGAGGCGACCTTGTGAGTATTTGGGGGTCTGGGGTATGCAGGGAGAGGGAGGGGGGTCCGGGGGGAATGAGCACAGTGTTGTGATGCATGGAATGGGAAAGAAGGGCACAAGGATGAGTGGGGGGAGGCAGGTTTGCCAGCAAGTGGAAGGAGGTCGGGGGGATAGTTTTGGGGGGGGGAATTATTGATGGGATTGAGGGATTTGTTTTTGAAATTTGCTGGCCGGTCTGCCGGAGGTGTTGCTTCTGGGGACAGACATAAGAACAGGGATGTGGAGATGGTGGATAGAGTGCCTGTGGTTGTGGGAGAGGGGCCAGTGCGAAGCTGTGGTGGAGTTTCAGTTGAAGGGTCTGCTGGTACTGGGGGGAATGCGAATGCAATGCTTCTGGGGGCTGAAGGGAGTGGCAGCAAGGATGGCGGTGGGGAGGTGGTCTCTCAGGGAGTGGCTGATGGTGCTAAGGGGAAAGTCTATGTCTGCTTTGAAGGCCCTTTAGGCGCTCACTTGGCGCCAGAGACGAGAGATAAAATTTGGAAAGGGGAATATGTGGAGATATTCTGTTTGTTGCCGGTTGAGCGTTTTGGTGGGCGGGATATGAAGCCCGGGGAGGGCAAGCGCTCTGGGGATGAAAAAGGGTTGTGGCGTTTGATCCCGAGGACTTTTCAGAATTGGTTGCAGGCATTTGCAATTTTGGCAAGTATTGTGGGGGAAAAGGCACCGGAGAATTGTTTGGCGCTTTTTTGTTACCTGGATGCTATTAGTGAGGCTTATAGGGTATATGGGGGCCTTGCTTGGCTTCGGTATGATGAGCAATTTAGACAGCGGAAGGCGATGAGGCCTGGAATGCGTTGGGATCATAAGGACATCAGCCTTTGGATGCGTTTGATGACGTCAGCGAGGATTTCCCATCAGCTCTTTCTTGGAAACGCCGGGGTTTCTGGAGGGGCGGGATCCTTGGCAGGTAAGAAAAAAGGCCTTTGTTGGTTGTTTAATGAGGGAGCGTGCAAATTCGGTGCCACCTGTAGATTCAAGCATGAATGTTCCGGTTGTGGGGGGGCACATCCAGGGGCCCGGTGTCTGGTCAGGGGGCGAGGGCGTCCCAACGAGCTTGCGGGAAAGAGGGAGGACCCCGGTGAGGTTGGAAAACATGGGTCATTTTCTAAGTAAGTACCCGGATCAGAGGGCAGCAAGGGCATTGGCGGAGGGTTTCAAGGAGGGTTTAAGGATCCCCTGTGAGCGGGTGAGTATACGCAGGGTGCAGAATAACTTGCACTCAGCGTTGCTAAATCCTGGGGTTGTCACTGCCAAGTTAGAAAAAGAGGTTGCTTTGGGTCGCATGGCGGGGCCTTTTGGGGCTCTGCCACTTGAGAATTTGGTAGTTTCCCCTTTGGGTGTGGTACCTAAGCGGGAGCCAGATCAATTTCAGATGACTAATCATTTGTCATATCCCAAAGGAGAATCGGTTAACGATGGTATTGCGCCTGAGCTGTGCAGAGTTGTTTATACTTCTTTTGATGTAGCGGTTGAATTGGTTCGGCGGGCTGGGAGGGGATGCTCGATGGCTAAGGCTGATGTTGAGTCAGCGTTTCGTTTACTACCAGTGCATCCTGATAGTTTCTGGCTGCTGGGTTGTTGTTGGGAGGGGGCTTTTTATGTGGATAAATGTTTGCCCATGGGTTGTTCTATATCATGTTCATTGTTTGAGATGTTTAGCTTGTTTCTCGAATGGGTTGTAAAGGAGGTAGCAGGTGTCCAGTCCATCATCCATTATCTTGATAATTTTTTGTGTGTGGGACCTAGTGGGTCAATCGTTTGTGCCAACCTGCTGGGTACCTTGGAACATGTGGCAGGACAATTTGGCGTGCCCTTGGCTGGTGACAAAACCGTTGGTCCAGGGACCGAGTTGTCGTTTTTGGGGATAGTTTTGGACCCTGTCCGCATGGAGTGCCGGTTACCAGAGGACAAGCTGGTGGCACTTAAGGAGGATGTTTGGAGGGCTTGTTGTTTGGAAAAAAAATGCGTTTGAAGGAGTTGCAATCCCTGTTGGGAAAGTTGAATTTTGCATGCAGGATTATGCCAATGGGGAGGATTTTCAGCCGATGGCTGGCAGCAGCTACAGCAGGGGTTAGGAGGCCTGAGCATTTTGTTCGGTTGACGAAGGTATTGCGGAGGGATTTGGGGGTTTGGAGGCAACTTTTGGATCAGTATAATGGGCGGTCACTTTGGACGGAAGCCCCGGTGGATAATGGGGTGTTGGACCTTTGGACGGATGCAGCTTGGAGCTTGGGTTATGGGGCTTATTTTGCCGGACGTTGGAGTGCAGAGGCATGGCCGGAAGATTGGCAGGGGCTGGGTTTGTGTAAAAATTTGGTTTTACTTGAACTGTTTCCGCTTGTGGTGGCCTTAACGTTGTGGGGTCCTTTGCTACAGAATCGGAAGTTTAGATTCCATTGCGACAACATGGGTGTGGTGGAGGTTCTGAACAATAATTCTGCATCTTCCCCACAGGTGATCTGTCTGTTACAACATTTTGTTCTGTTATGCTTACAGTTGAATGTTTATGTACGGGCTGTGCATGTTCCTGGGTGCGAGAATGTAATTGCGGATTCTCTTTCTCGTTTTCAGTGGGATCGATTTCGGGAGTTGGCGCCTGGGGCAGACGTGCGAGGGACTCCTTGTCCAGTGGATTTTTGGTCGGTGATATGGGGGCACTAGCTGAGTTAATCAGGAATTCAGTTTCTTTGGGGACTTGGAGGGCCTATGTCGGTATCTGGAGGGAATGGTTGGTGTTTCTGGAAGATGAGCGAGGGTTGGAACACAGTTTGGGTGGGGAGGAGATGGTTTTGTTGTTTTTATTGTGGAATTTTCAGAAGGGGGTATCCAGTAGTGTCATGGGCAAAAAGTTGGCCTTTTTATTAAAAATTTTGGGGCGGGCGGATAGCACGAAATGCTTTCTGGTTCGCCAGGCAATGAAAGGCTATAGAAAGGGGAGGGGCCGGGTTGATAGCAGGCGGCCAGTGTCGTGTGGACTCTTAGAGGAAATCTGTCGCAGTCTTGGAACAGTGTGCTTTAGCGTTTTTGAGGCTGTACTTCTTAAGGCTGTGTTTGTTTTAACGTTTTTTGCAGCATTGCGGGTGGGTGAAGTGGTATCTCCTAGTAAACGAAGTGAGGGGGGCCTGCGTTTGGGTGATGTTAAGGTGCTGGGTAGTGAATTATGGGTGTGGATCCATACGTCTAAGACGTATCAGGAGGGCAGGGGGACTCGCCTGGTGCTGAGAGGTTTACAGGATGCTGAGTTATGTCCGGTTAAGGCGATGGGTGAGTTCTTAGGCGTGCGGCCAAGGGGAGGTGGGCCTTTGTTTCTGCATGAAGATAGGTCCTTCGTAACTCGCTTTCAATTCATGTCAGTGTTCAGACGATGTGTGGAGGCGGCGGGCAGGAGTCCTGGTGAGTATGCTGCTCATGCTTTTAGAATCGGGGCAGCCACGGAGGCTGCTAGGTGGGGTTTGGGCCCGGAGGTAATAAAAAAGATTGGTCAGTGGGAATCTCATCGGTTCCGTTTGTATGTGCGGCCCCATTTGTTGTAGTAAGTGCAGGTGCGGGGGTATGTTGTTGGAATGGGATGAAGGACTGATTTGTGGGTTGGTTTTTTGTTTTTGTTGTACGGCATTGTGGTGCTAGTAAGGCGTTTTTCTTTTTGTTGCAGATCAGCCGGCGTGTTTGGTGTGGATCTTGGGCCATTCATACGTGTATTGGGGGGCCAGAAGGGAGGATGTGCGGCAGAATGGTAGGCAATTGGGTTTACAGAGGGAGGTAGCACGGGTGCATTGGATTGGGATCCCGGGTAGGCAGTTGAGGCGGGTTGTCCCTGAGGTGAACAGGTTTGCCGGCCTGGATAGAGCTCCGGATGTGCTGATCCTTCATGTGGGTGGAAATGATTTAGGGTTTCGGCCTATGAGGGAATTGATTCGTGACATCAAGTTTGATTGTTTACGACTCAGGGAGGCATTCCCTGGGACCATCTTGGTATGGTCGGAAATGGTGGGTCGATTGGCATGGAGGCACGCTCGTTCGGTCGAGCGATTAAATAAGGCCCGAATAAAGGTTAATAAGGAGGTGGGGCGCTTTATGGGTAAGATTGGGGGCTTGGTGGCAAGGCATAGGGAGTTGGAGTCTGATCTTGGATTAATTTTACGAGGGGATGGCGTTCACCTTCATGCTGTGGGTAATGATTTGTGGTTGCTGAGTCTGGGGGAAACATTACAACGGGCGGTCAGGGTGTGGCGGTGCTCGCAAACTTAAGGTGTCAAGTTTGCGGCTTGTGGCAGGTTTTTTGTTGTTCGGGTCCATGGAAGTTAGAGGGGGGGTAATGTAAATATAGAGGAGATGGGGACACGAAAAAGTTTTGGTTTGGGACAGTAAGGTTGGCCTTGCATGACACTTGGTTGTTGTGGAGGCTAAGTGTTAATGCTATGTTATTGTGTTTGTGGCCATGTTTGAATGCAAAATTCTGCCTTTATTACCACTTTGAAATGTTTGTCCTGCATAAATATTTTCTGGTCCAGTTTTCTACTCTTGATAGGTCAAAATTGCATATTGGTTTGGTAAGTATTTTTTGAATGCAATATTTGTTGGGCCATTTTTAATCTATTTTTGCTTTACATGGAAGTGTGGGTTTACATGTGTTTTGTTTGTTCTTTTTAATTTTTTTGTCATTTAGTGTAAATTTTGTGATGTGTGTATGTTTTTTGTTTTGTAATGTTATTTTTTTATATATTTTGTTGTGACCTTTTAGCAAATGTTTCTTTTGAATAAAGTTGTTTGTAAAATGTTGTTGTTTGTTTTTTTGGGTTTGTTGTTCTGTGATCTCCTTTCCAATCTCCCAGGACACAAAGTAAATTGTGATTGTTTTTAAGCTGTTCCTTTCTCTGAATTGTTTGCAGGGCTAAAAACAGCACAATTTTTTTGTTAAAACTCAGGAGTATGTAGCGCATAGTTGTGCACCAAGGCTGACCCTTGTGCGCCTGAACTGTGTTTGATCAGTTGAAAAATGCACTTTTGCACAGTCCTCATTCAGGCAAGTTTTTATTTTGTTGAGTATATTGCTTGTTTTGCTTCATGTGCACTCATGCATGTATGTATAGACATGAGTGCACATGAAGCAAAACATGTATGTATGCATTTACATGTGTGTACATATACATAAAAAAGAGAAATTATAGGATGAAAAAGGGAAAGAGGGCTTTTTGGACCATATTGCTTTAAATTGAAAAGATTGCCTATTTGTTCCTATGATTTCTGATGTCATGGGCTTGGCTGCAAGCAACCGTCATGGATGATATTGCTTCTGGTAAAGGTGGAGGAATCCACATTTATGTGCTTCGCTTCCACTACCAAGCTGAGGTGAGCAAGTCAATTATATATAGTGGGCCAAGATCCAAAATGCCATTCAAATCTGCAAAAACACCCTGAAGGGATGGAAAAGCAAGAACATGTGTTTAGCACATTTGTCCCTGGAAGTTTTAGATACTAGTACTATTTGTTTTATTTAAACACCTAAATCATGCATACACTCCAGTATTTATGAGCATTAAGTTAAGCAACAACACAACATCTGTTAATTTCTAAGAGTGCGAGACCCTGCTTGTGAGCTTGGCAATCAATGTGCTTTGATGTTGTGCTTGGAACCTGGACCTGGACCTCCTTCCATCACCATCAGGTGTGTTAGAATGAGTATGCAACTCAGCTGGACAACTAATTCACAACCAGTTTGTACAGCAAGTGGAAGTGTGTTTGTATACAATAGTGCTAAGATCAGGCAGCACAGCACAATGACAACAAACCTATAACACAACTACACATGAACACAGGAGTTGTGTTGACTATTAAAAAAAAAGAAATAAAAACCATGACAATGTATTCAGAAAAGGACTATGTACATAATACATTCAAATACCAATATGGAAACCAGAGGAATCAAGTAGCACTTTGGAGTGGAAACCATGCAGACATTTGTACTCAATACTTGTAGAAAAAATGACAAAACATTGCTGAAGAATTGCAAAACAACAGAAACTGGCATTACAAACCAGGCACAAAAACATTGCTGCAACAGATGAAACTAACAATCATGAGGATTACAAAAAAGTTGCATCAATGCATACCATCCAAGCAAACTTATTTACCCCCCACACACACACTCAAACCAGTCCAGTTAAAATAGTACTAATAAAAATGCGTATTTGTATACATTTATTTTGATATACACACACAAATTAAATCACAATGTTCCTTAAAGATACAAACTGACCTGTATAATGGACTGGAGATGTGCACAGAACAGGGCGCAGGTGTGCACTAATCAATTGCTATGATCTCACCATTGAGTTTAACATCTGCTCCTAAATTGCGCAGCTGAAATTTAATCGCCTTAATTGGTGTATTCGAGATCTTTGCTCATTTTGCAGGAAACTGGCAGGCGAGTTCACTAGAACTCGGGCCCGACTCGCGGTAATAGAGCTAGTTGACCAGCGCATATGTACACACGTTGAGCGTATGTGCATTCCATTGATAAATCAAGGCCATTTTTTGGAGCTTGCTAACAATTTTATTGTGGGGTACCACACTGAATAGCTGTGGGTTGTTAACATGATGGGACAGCTTTCTTTTGGCAAGTGTCATAGGTGTACCATATGGAAGGTGCCAGTTTGGGCAGAGGCCAAAGGGCAAACAAATGAGCATCGAGGCAATTTATCATTCTAAAAGTCTTCTTTGAAGTTGCCAAAAAACAAGTCAATTAGTCAGTAAAAAGCACTAGTTACCAAGTGTATCACCCATTTTTAAGGTATAAATATAATTTGTTATATAAATAAAATTTCAAAGATATATTGCCTGTTACAGAAACATTGTTTGTATATCCAATCTCACAGTGTTCAAAGTGTTTCGCAACATTAGCTTCCTCAGGACTGATGAGACCAAAATATTTCAACTATACCAAATAGATTGTTCTAAGTTGTAAAATTGGTGGATGTAGCAACTAAAAAAACACATACTGGTCTCTGTTCTAAGTATATAAAGATGTCCATTAAGGCCAAAAATGTTGACACTCAGTTGAGTGACCGTGGACAACAACAGTAATAGATGGATAAATCTGCAGTGGAGACACAGAAAGCATTAAAAAGAGAAATTATAACTCTTCTCCATTATATTCCAAACAAAACTACAAAAAAGGTCCTTGCTGTTACATTTCCTTTTTGGTGACCAATTCTCTGTAAAGCTGAGATTGAAATTTTAGAACTGTTAACTCTCTCCCCAGGAACTGATCATTTATTTTAAGGCATTATTAGGCGTTTGTGTATTGTTATACAGCTTACTTCTGCTTTCTTATTATTTTAAAGTAAAAACTTTGTTTACTCAGCATTTTTTCTCCTTCCTAAAAGTGAAGACATATGACAAGCAGAGTGCACAGATTTAAAGTAAAGGCCAATATATAATCAGTACTCTCTTTCTAACTTTTACAACAATCACATCTCCTTCAAGCTGCGACTAAAATATCAGTTGGTGAAAATTGCTGGTTAATCGATACACGCATATGAGCAGACAGTAAGTTTATTTTAAAATACACATATGATTGATGTTGTGAGTTTACCTGTAGCATTTAGATATTTAGAGTTTAATGTGTTAATGACACTTTTACCCTGAATGATTAGGTATTAAGCAGAAAAGATGTATTTCATCCATTTTTGAATACATTTTTTTAAATTGTATCTGCAGAACAGTACAATACTAAGGTTAAGTTTGCAATAAGTTTGATCTAAATTTGTGCATCAGTACTAAGGTGATTTTTCTACTAACTCAATGGGTGGGCACCAGAGGAAGGAGTTTTGTATGGTAAATTATTTCAAAGCAAACTAAGCTGATGATGAAGCTTGGGGCGTGATTTAGGTTTCTAGTGGCCTGGGTGAAGAAACATTTATGAATTATTTATTCTTGTGATCCAGCATTTTTGTTTCACTTGTGCTTGGTCCTTGTGATCTGAGGTTTGCTGAGTAGTAAACATATTTACAGTTGTGAATTTAGGCTAACCTACCCAGTATCTAACCTTAACCCTCCTACTTCCTTAACTTCTAGGGAGCAAAATATGATAGGTAGAAAAATCTGACAGAACATACATACAAGCATACAATAGGGGAAGATAAAGCCTGTTTTTATCACCAGCTGCAACACAAACACAGCAAAATAACCAGCCACCTCCATCTCATCCTATCCTCCTTAATCAGAAGTTGCCCCACAGGCCATTAGTTGGATATTTCCTAACAACATTTTTCTCACCACAAATGTTTTGTCACCATAAAAGCTGTAGCCAGGTGGTCAAAAAGTGAGTGGGGCAACAAACAAAATTGATGCTTCCAGTTATTGTGTGTTATAGGTGTACAAAAAAACTCCTATATTTGTTTAGCTTTCTAGCGCCCCTTGTTTTGTTTCAACTTTTAATTGTCCTCTACCTTAGTCCATCCTATTTTTCCATCACCTTTGTATTATGCCCCAAATGTCCAGTGCCCGTATATTGTGACCCAGCTTTCTAGTGACCAGTGTTTTCTAAACCATTTCTAGGGGTGTAATAGTGTAAATGATGTACTATAATTAATTCTGGTTTAGATCACATTTACTGCTCCTGAGCATGTACTGGCAACTTCTAGGCATCTGGGAAACAGGCAGTAACTGCTAGACATTTTCATGGCTTCAAAAGCCTAGAAAATTACTGCTTTTTTCCCTTTTAGTATAACTGCTTATGCTTAGTGAAACTAATGTTAAGTAAGCCTAAGGCTGTGTTTAGACTGGCAGTATGCTTGCAGTGCAGTTACTGTTTCCTCATGCCAGTGAACTGCTGCCTTGGGGGAGATGTTACAAATAGAGTGGAAACAATGAGAGAAAAGAGTAGAAGTAAGCTTTTAAAAGAGAAACTTTTGGTTATCAAACTGATAATTATAAAGGATGCCCTATCTTCCTGGGTAATATCAAAACAAAGTAATAGCCGCCCTGTGATAATTAGTATAGTATATAAAGAAAAGAAAGAGATGGAGATTAAAGACTTGACAATTTTAAAGTTAATTATGTATTCATAAAGGATTCGTGCATAATTACATAGCAATCATTTAATCCATGACTGAAATTTGTTAATACATCACAGAATTGTAATATTCATGCTATACATTGCACAGCTAACACTGTAAAGTACCGTTCCAGTCTAATCACCCAACACATTTCGCCTAATCAGGCTTCCTCAGGGGTTTTCTGGGATGGTCTAGATAGATCAAGTACATATAATAGTATGATATACCCGGTAACAATAAATTAAAAAAATATATAACAATCAAAAGATTCAGATATAATGATTCAAGCATAAAGGTGCAGTATAATTCAACCATATGATTGTATGGACATAAATTGCTCAGGTATTAGTATGTTATTGTAATTATTTTAATATTAGGTATCAATAAATTGTTGTAGTGCTAATATAAAGGGTTATGTGTTATATTTCATTTATGTAATTGTAAAAGTAATGTACCAGTGTTGAGATAAAAACTGGGGAAAAAAAATTTTGTACTTACTTTTATGTGGTTGTTATAACGTTGTTAGAAATGCAGCAATTTTGGAATTAGTTAGCTTGTCAGTGCCTGAAAAGGATATGGATAGCGTGTTATATTAAGGTAAGTCATGAGATTAGTGATAGAGTAAAATACTGAGAAAAAAGAAATAATGATTTACATAAATTGTAAAAATTTGTTGGAGGGTTCCAAAATGAGACTATTCGATTTCCCAGTTATTTTAGCCCATTAGTAAAGGTTTTCATGATGCATCCATCTTTTAAAGGTTAACTCGGCTGTAAAGGTTGACAAGTATCCCCTCTTTTCAGACAGTGTTCCAAGCTGAGGATAACGGATGGATAATTTGTACTTTAAAATTTAGATAGGGATCAATGTATCTTTTGTTAAAGTAATTTAGAAAGAAACATTGATTTTGTCCTGTGATGACGTGATTAATCTGATTTTAAGATTTATGATTGCAATGCTGCATTGATACTGGCTTGGCTATGGGTAGTTGGTGATGTATATCAACATGTGTGGTGGACATTAGCACATATCATTTATTGCTCTAAAAGTTGTACTAACTAGAAAGACCCAAATTACTCAATGGACCATCCATTGCATGATAAATTCAAGTCTAACATGCTAATGCACAGACAAACATGAAGGACGTTCTAAGGCCCTGGTCAACACCAATCCTCACCAGACACCAGTCCCCCAATTCTAACACCACAATCTTCACCTATAGCAAGCCCCCGCTCAGCCTCAGGAGACTGGTTGCTTCTCCCAGCACACGGTGCCCCCAGGACTTACTGCGCAAAGGGTTGGTGTCTGGGGATAGGCTGGCAGCAAGCCAGGAGCCCACAGATAAAGCAGTACCAATATTCTAACAGAGCCAAGTCCAGAATACACAGCAGAGGTCATCCACAGAATATCCGTCCACCAAACAAAGTACACAAGGCAAAACACAATCAGAGTCGGGGTCACAGTCAAAGGTCGGTCCAGGCAGCAAAAACTCACAAGATCAGAAACAGGCAATGTCAGCAACAGTAAATCAGAGGAAAACACACTTCAGCACAGATTAGCCCATCTATACGCTACAACAGGCACTTGTGACTGGGAGCAAAGAGGCTAGAAAGTCCCAGCAGCCAATAGCAGTGCAGAACTGAGTCGATGCTGGGGATACCATAAAATACATCAGGCTGCATGACTAAAGGGAAGCAGGGGCTGCTGATATCTTAGTTCTCCTGACTGCTGCAAATGACATCGCTGGACAGAATAAACCATGTTTTATACTGCGATGGCACAAAGCACAGAGTCGCCGGACAGATGATCTCCTTACAGAGGTTTACTGAAAACCCATTTTTGATCTCACTTTGTCCAACTTGATTCTCTGCCTGAAATGAAAAAGAATGAGAAGTAAGAAATGAAAAGCATTTAGTGTAGGTATTAGTATTTTTTTATGAGCAATGTCATGCAGATCTTAGGGTAGTCATTTTTCCAGCACCTAGCCTGCTTAGTCTGCAGAAAAAAGTTATACTTTCTCACTAGTACAGTGACAATACTCGGGTTGCAATTGAAATTCTATGAATGATCTGACCAGTGTGGTAGTTCATTGCTTTCTGGAGGTATCTGATTGGATGCTTGAAGCAAACATTTGGCCCGACTGAAGCAAAGACAGAAGAGGCGGACCCCTTAGTAACAGACCCCCAGTTCATACCACAGTAACAGGCCCCAAGTAAAGGCCTGTAGCGCAGACCTCTGTATCAGTTACCCAGTGCAGACCCCAGTGACAGGTTTCCAGTGCAGATTTCAGTAACAGACCTCAGATTTTAGTGATTGACCCCCTAGTGACATAACCGCACTGTAGACTCAAAAACAAATCCCTCAGTGCAGACCTCAGTAACAGGCCCATTGTGCAAAAACACCTCAAAAACAGAACCCCAGAATGAACATAATTAAAAGATCCCAAGTAAAGGCCTCTGCAACAGACCCCTAGTGTAGACCTCAGTGACAGATCCATGATGAGCAATAAAAGTGTGAGTTGCTTTCAAGGAATGCCTAGGATAGACATTGGGCTTTATTAGCAGCTGCTATACCTAAAAATGCCTACAAAGGCCACCACAGCAAGATCAAGGCAGTGCAGAAATGATCTCTAATTTGTGACAGCCTGGATGACAGCACCCTGTGAGATACAGTAACCAATGAGGACTGCCTCCCAACTACATATCCCCCACTGACTTACACATAAGATGTACATTATGAACAAATCACATTCACATAAGTATTTTATTGGCTAATTTTTTACTACAGCATGGACTGTAGTGGTTGAGGAGCAGGAGTTACTAGAAAGCCAACTTTTTACCAACTGGTCCAACAATCAACCCCATCACTTACCTGTATATTGGCAGATTGCAATAATGTGCTGGAAGTAAGCAGGAAAAACACAGGCTGGGCTCAGTCATCATTCTTGGCTGCACAATGCTAATAATGCATTCAAAGTTAGCCACAGAAGGAGCAAAGCAGATTCATGTCAATGAATCTGTCAATGAATCTGAAGATGTCAATTTTTCCAATAAAAGCAATTTACTGTAGTTACATAAATAAAATGTAATGATTACTTGAGGGTGTAGGATGTAGACATACCAGTGTATATATGCTTTACTTGTAAAACAGGCTGGACTCACTCACTAGTGGCAACACTAATGATGCTATATATGTCCTCATGGCACTTTATTTGTTTTTGTAGAATTGAGACACTTCATGGACATGAAATATATTATTCACTTTTTTTGCACCTGGCTTTTGTTAAACACTGGTGAAACAGGTAAGTAAATTATTATTACAATAACAGCTTAGCTTCCAATAAAGTCTTGGAAAAAAGCTACATTCACAGTGAAAATACATGATAATTTTAACTTGCTAGGGAAAAAGATTGTAATACTGTTAAGTTAGTTTTGTGATTTACAGTTTCTGCACACTTAAGCCACACAGCTGATACACATAGTTCCCAACAAAAAACAAGTGAGCCAATTTATAGTTCAGAAATCCACATATTCATATCATCTAGGCTGTGCAACTTTTTATTTTCTAAAGGGTATTCCAACGTTTTACAGCACATATTTGATTTGGGACATGGGGGATATCAGGAAGGGCTTTATATAGTTTTGTTTCAATGTTTTTCTTTTAGAAAAGACATTTGATTAACCTAAAATGTTCACTAAAATATATATAGATATTAGATGTATATATAAATCCTATTATATCTAAATATAATCAACAACATTCTAAGTTGGTTATGTATTGCAGCTCAAAGTTGAAGTTCATATTTTTTGTTTTCTCCTTAATTTTGTAAGGATCTTCTCTTTCCTAAGTTGCAGTGTGCACAGAAAAAATATAATCAGTTTGCAGTTTGCACATCAGTCAATAGCAGAATATTAACAAATACGTTCTGACAGCTTTAAAATGATTGATTTACATATAATAGACATCATTGCACCTATTAAGCAGGATCACAAAGCATTTGTATTACACTTTGTATTTTTCAGTGCACTGTAGCAGTATCACAATTAATGTACTGACAGCCAATGGGACAAAAATGGCCCATTGGGGCAATGAGACAAATGAAACAGCACCTGGGACTCAAGTTGTTAAAATAGTCTATATACTTTACTTATAACTAAAGTTGTATTATACATGTTTTTCAAATTATTCTGCGTGTGTTCAGTTGTTGACATATTTTTAAACACTTAGGGATCTATTTACAAGTTATTCCTCTGTGTATTCCCTATAAATTAGTTCATAAAATGTGTTTATTCCCTTTTTATTTTTTCAATTGTGTTAGCTATGCAATTTTGAGGTTGACCACTAGGTGGCAGAACGAGGCTGGAGAGTATACACTTTCTTCAGTGAAGTTGGGTGATCCAGCAAACCTGGAATGTAACTGTTCTAGGATTCAAAACATTTGCTAGCAAAAAGCAAATGACGTTGACGAAATCCATTTCAGGTTTGCTGGATCACCCAACTTCACTGATGAAAGTGTATACTCTCTAGCCTTTGAGAGCTTTATTAAATCAGGCTCAATGTTTTAATAGGGACTGAAACGAGCAACGCAGAAGGATTTCACCATCTATCAGCAAATTTCAGATGAATGACAGGGGAATCATTTATAAATAAAGCCCTAAGGGTACAATGTGGGTACTTTGTAATAAAATTGCATTTTTTTTCCAAATGGTACAGACAATTTTCCTAGAATTATCGAGCCAAAGAAAAATGTTGTGCTTCAAGCGCTACCAGGTAAGATTCCTTAAAAGTCTCTCTAACACTCCATAATGATATTAATCATTGGTAAGGCTCCTGATAGAAAGACCCAGTACTGATGACGAGCCCCCAGATTGTATCCTACCCTGATAACTGAAAGAACAAAGGAGAATTATTATTATTATTTTCCTTGCTACCTGTTGTGTTGGCTGTTTTGTATGTGCACTTCATGCCCTTTTTACTAATGCATAAAGTAATTTAAGGACTATCTGCATCACGTCACACAGTGGCACCAGTAGTAAGAGTCCAGGTGGACTGATTCAAGTTTTTAGTATAAGTAGAGATATTTCTTATAGTATAAAATTAGATTCATGCTTTAATTTTATATATTTTTACATTAATGTACAGGTTCAGACATTGACCTGTATTGTTCTGCTGATCTTGGAGATATTACTGTAGAATATACAATGATTTTTTGGATTATCGATGGAAATTTCACAGACTGCTATGATAAAGCCCAAGAAAGCAACGTTATGTAAGTACTTCAGATAATGATCATTTTTTGTTCTAGGTTTACTGATGTTGAGTGGGCAAACAGTGTTTTTTAGTCTCCACAAGCCGGACTTGGGTGGCTATAACATCTGATTATATTAGGGTGATATCAATTCGGGCCAGTCATTGTCTGTCACCAAGACAGTTGACCTAAAAGGGAAGAAGGTATAAACCCAATGATGGGTACTACAGTTACTTCTGTATGTTTGCCTTGGTCAGTTCTTTTTTGTCCGAGAACATAGCTAATATGTCAAATTGGTTTGTCTATTCCCCCCTACACAATTCTGTTCTCCAAAGGGTTTGGCTTTGTGGAAAACAGAGCAGTCTCAATTGGTCATAATACCTAGATACGATCATAATACACTGCACCTTGAATTGGTATGTACACACCGTGTGTTTTATTGATATTCTATTTCTCACTTTAAAGGAAACGTTCACAGTTGACAATCGAAAATCCGGCAATCGATAATCCTGTTCCTTCAGTTTTCGGGCATGAATTTTGGATCACATTATAAATACAGGAACTGTAGTACACTGTTTGGCCACCTATGTTTTGATGGTGCTGTTCTGCAGAAACAGCTGTTAGGTCTTGCTTGGTACACTAAATACACGTTGAGACGTCTCTGCTGCCTGCTCCCTGGAACTGTGCCAGATGTCCGCGGTGCTGCGAGAGAAAGGCTGGCCTGTGTGTGGAGGTGAGTATAACCTTCAAAAATCCAGAATTTTTGAAAATCTGGCACTTCTCAGGTCCAGAGGTTGCCGGATTTTTGATTGTCAATTGAACTAGAGGAATACCCCTGAGTTTGTACCTTATGTGTCTTTTTCTGTAAATGCCAATTTTTTGGGACCTTGTGGCTTTAGTACTTCCCAAATCACTGACTTGCCACATTTATTCTAATAGTGAGTTCAAAATTAGCTCTTACATGGTTTGTATGAATATATAAAGTCATTAACTCAAGAATAACTGAATTTAGAGGGTTTGGCTTTACTGCTCAACAATTTCCATTTTGGAATGATGGCAACTTCTGGCACAGCATGCCAGTATGTATAATCTGCAATAAAATATCTTGTCAGATGCTGATCTGGCCCTTTCCGGCCCGGTAAACCAGATACACCTGTATTTATTTGTTTTTACTGAATATATTTTGCTATGCAATCATTTGTAATTATACTTCAGTGTATTTTTTCAGAGTGATATATAAATTGATAATAATATTAAGGTCAAACATTTTGGTAGAAAAATATCTATCTACTATTACTGGATCTATTACTATAATTCTCTCAAATTTCATTTTACAGTGTAACCAGAAAAGGAAACTTTTCCCACATAAGCTTAGTCCTTCATTTATATGATGTTGCTGCAGAATTTTTCAAGGTACCCATCACTTGTGTATTACAGAGTCCAGGTGGAAATGACACATCAACTCTCTATTTAACCTCATTAACATCAGGTTTGTTTTTATGATTGAATGTATTCCGATTAAACAGTTTGACTGCCTCTCCAGGTTTAGCCAGGTAGAAAGAACTAGAGCCGTTTGGTAAGAATTGTTGGAAAAACACTGCACATGTGTACAATATTCAGCCTTGTCAGTCATTTATTTTTCACAGAAAATTATCAGAATTTTGGTTGGTTGCAATTGATTTAACAAAATGTGTACTTTCACTGAGATTAACAACAAGTCTGATCAAGGAGAGAAAGGTTACAGGTAGTCCCCGGGTTACATACGAGATGGGGACTGTAGGTTTGTTCTTAAGTTGAACTTGTATGTAAGTAGGAACAGGTACATTAATTTAATAAATGCAATTGGGACAGATGTTTGTCTCAACATATTATTAGGCAGTGAGGTGTCAGTTACTGTATAAAATCCTCACTGTAAGCTAATCACAAACACAGCAAAACAAAAATCTTTATGGAGCCTAGACATTCATTAACTTCTGGAGCAAGCTGTGCTTTGAAATGCAAAAAGAAACAACTGCAGAGTTTGTCTTGGTCAATAAAGAGTTACAAAAGGCTGCAGAAGAGATCACCCCCTAAAGCTACGTACACACGGCAGATTTTTATCGCCCGATAATCGGCATCGGCCAAATATCGGGCGAAAATCTGCCGTGTGTACAGTTGGTGTCGTCCATCGTCCGAACGACCGACCTGCCGGATCCACGGACGATGGACGACGACCGATCCTAGTGAAAGGGAAGGGGAGAGCGTGCAGCAGGGTGCCGCTCCGTCGCTCTCCCCCTCCCCTCTCCATAGAGCATGAACGGTGCTGTATGTACAGCACCGTTCATGCATCGTGCAGTCCCTTGTCGTTGGAAAGGATCGTGAAAGATCCTTTCCAACGACAAAAATTGCAAGTGTGTACGCAGCTTAAGATCACCCACAACCCCAGCTGCGTTTAGCAAAAGATTTCTTCTGCAAGTCATGCAAACCGCCCTCTCCCCCCTTCAAACCTCAGCTCTGCAAACATTGAGCAGGCAAGCCCCGTTCGTATCTAGGAGGCGTCCATATGTCGGATGTCTTTAACCCGGGGACTACCTGTAGTTGGTTATAATTGGACAGAGATAGCTCCTACTTCCAGCTCGCGTGAGTTCTGATCATTTGTACTGGCCCTTATATGATTGGGCTTTTTAAAAAACACATGCACACACGCATAAGACTGGAATGGAATATTGATAATTAAAACCATTCATACGTGAAAGGGTTTCATGTATGTTATATTCAAAATAAGAAAACTACTGTTCAACTAGGATTGTGCAAACATTCTCTAGAAGTATAACAATCAACATTATTAATATTATTATTGTGAAAATAACCTTGGAGTTAACTGTCTTTTCAGTTTTCCTGGAAAGAAAAAAAATATCCATTGGAATTATTAGACTTGGGCTTCAGGTTTGATATTTAATAGGCATGAAACACAAGAATAAATTATGTTTGAATTATAAGATTCTAATTTTTTTAGCTACTAACAAGACACATGGTGGTACAATATTTGTTATTATGTTTTCAGATATTACTTTCATTTTTATTACAGGAAGCTGGACAGCTATTGTAATTTCTGTGATCCCTATACTTTTCTGCTTATTGGCAATGTTTGCATGCATGCATTACAGAGCTGTCAGAAATGCTGCAGAATAAATAAGCAAGGTTTGTGGTTTTTCTACATCATTATGATTTTAAGATAGCAGAGAGGAATCCTAAACATAGAAATGCAGGAACAGAGGCAAGGGAAAACAACCCCAACAATAACAGTAGGAGCGCTCACAAAGCGTTGCTGACGCTTATTATTGTAGAGCAATACAAAAGCCTTCACCTAATGAAGACCAGCAAGTGGTTGTAACCTAAACAAAACAAATGAACAGTTCATTGGTGTGTTTTTTATTGCTGAAATTGAATTTACACACCTAATTGCAGGTATTGATTTCTTGTTCAAGCCAATGAAAATTGTGTAACCTTTATGACCAATCACATCTTAACTGAAATCAAATCAGTGACATTAAATATTTTTTGTCTTTGTGTGCTACTATATTCTTTACCTATACATATTACCTACTCATTGTAGTGTCTGCATTGACTTTAAAATGTATTAGATAACTAAAAGTAATAATGTATGGGTATGCTAAGTCATTGCGCATTTGACTAGAGTACGTGTCAGCATGACACCCAGTCTCAATGCTGGGACCTTTGTTTAACTCTCTAAGGGGGAGCTGCAGCCTGTATTGCCTCCACACATAGTGACTAAATGGACCTGATTTATTAAAGCTTTCCAAGATTGGAGAAGAGAAACTATCAAGGTAGAACCTGGGTGATCCAGCACACCTGCAATAAATATGGTCCAGAGTTGAAAATAATTGAAAATAATTATTAGCAAATGATTTTTAGGAAATGCATTCCAGATTTGGTAGATCACCCAGATTTTCCCATGATAGTCTGTTTTCTCCAGTTTTAGAGAGCATAAATAAATCAGGCCTAATGCCTCCTCACATTGTAAAGTGTTGTGGTTGTACAGATTTCTACAAATAACTAAAATTATAAGACTACTGATGTACAAGGGTTGCAGACTTTGTTTTTAAATTGTAAAAAAATTTCTAAATTGGCCATAGAAAATCACCCTACAGGGAGAGCAAAATTTGTTTGCTATAGGTGTTCAGACTCCAAGCTTACCCCATTCATTGTTCCCCCACCATGTCAACTTATCGTGGTAAAATTATTCCTTAATTATTTCTTTGTTAAAACTGGGACAAAAAGGTAGAGTAAATATTCTCAATAGGGAGGTAAAGATTTTGCCTACATTTCCTGTAGTTTGTGAGTTTTAAAGACATAGCAATACATATTTAAACATTAGCTGTGATAATCAATCACAATCAATAATTTCTACCACAAATCATGTATTATCACCTTTTAACTAAATGCATCAAAATACTAAGCATCATTCAACTAAATGTGTAAATATGTGTGTCTAACGTGCTCTCTGATTTCTCAGTATCTTGGAGTTATAGATGGTGTATATGAAATTAGCACTGCACTAAAATATTTATATATGCAACAAATGGGTCTGAAACCAGTGATGCTTGTCTGACTTTAAATATGTTGTCTTCATATAGCTGACTCTATCTTTATGGTCCCAATGATTCTCCAACCATGTGGAATGGAATATTACATTTCTGGAGAAGGAGCCGATCTTAACGATGGAATTGCTACTGTTCAGTGATAGGGAAAGTTTGGCTGTCATATATTGTGAGCTACTATATAATCAGTTGTCACCTGTATGGTATGTTTCTATTTGTTTGTGTATTTTAATGTAAAATTAGGACAAAGTATTATCTCTGCGCGGTTTACTTTTAAGTTATTCTGCCTTTTTGTTTATCATAGATAACCCAATGAACCCTTTGCTACTTCCAGCCAAATCTCTCCTTCACAATTAGATTTATTGGGTCTGGAGAGGATACACTTTCTTTAGTGAAGCTGGGTGATCTAGCAAATCTCATTACCAAAGCATTCTTTTTCCTATTGGTGGTCTCAGATCTACATGGAGTGTTTTGACCATGGGTATGGTTTCTGGGTGCAAGGAAGCTGTATCCACGTCACAACCACACCACATCTGTCTGAACTGTTGTGTTGCATAGATAAAATAACATTAAAATGGACTAAAAACCCCTACAGTCTACAGTGTCATTTCATGAAACTATTGTCTTACCTAAGTCAAAAGGTACATTTTGTTAAGAGTGGGACTAAATGTTTAATGTCTGGTGACTATGGACTTTGTAAAGCATTAAATAATATGACTGCACTTTATAAATACAAGTAAATAAAAAAACAAAATGTTCTATACCCTAGCGAATCTTCACTTCTTGAGTCCAGGTCTACCGATACACATACCTACCTTTTCTTTTTTTTGTTACTTCCACAAGCTGCAAGAAATAAGGATACGTAACCCACATTTTATTTGGTTATGGATACTCAGAAGTAGCAAGAAAACAAGAAAAAAGGTAGCAAATACAAAGCAAGAAAGTAGGTAATAATACAAATCATTTCCACCTACTCTATTGACCAATCTAATAAATTTTGCACTTATATGGCTTAAGCTGCGTACACACGTCAGATTTTTATCGCCCGATAATCGGCATCGGCCAGATATCGGGTGAAAATCTGTCGTGTGTACAGTCGGTGTCGCTCATCGTCCGAACGACCGTCCTGGCAGATCCACGGACGATGAACGACGACTGATCCTAATGAAAGGGAAGGGGGAGAGCGCGCAGCAGGGTGCCGCTCCGTCGCTCTCCCCCTCCCCTCTCCATAGAGCATGAACGGTGCTGTATGTACAGCACCGTTCATGCATCGTGTAGTCCTATGTCGTTGGAAAGGATCGTGAAAGATCCTTTCCAACGACAAAAATTGCACGTGTGTACGCGGCCTTAGTATGGCTCAGCTAGTTACAGCATTTTTACTTAATAAAAATGTATTGAAAAAATACAAATAATTTAAAAGTGCCACAATTGTTATAGTTGTTGACTGCTAATAGTGTTTTTATGTTTATAGTATCGTTATAGTTATTGGGAGCTAATATTTAGTAGCATTTAATTTGCAATACATCTATTAAAACTCACACCTTTTATTTTCCACTTTTTAAAGCATTCCCTTTAAAACATGTTAGGAAATGTCATGCATTGAATGGTAGGAGGTGCTAAGAATGGTTCTAAAACCAAAAGCTGTATATTGCAAACCGTCCTAAGTTTGGGGGACCTAAGAACAAGTATAGGAGGACTGCAGATAACAGAAAATTGATTACTTGTTTGTAATTTGACTAAGACAAAAGTCAGAATTAAAATTAATTTTCAAAACAGCATCTCAGTGCTTTTTTTGCCAAAATTCAGACGAACTATTCCCCATGACCCAAACATTTTTCTGCTTTAAATATAAAAAATAATTTTAAAGATTATCAAAGACTTCTAAAATAGATCATTTTCTACCCTTAGTAAAAGTTAGCAGTATAGCATAAGCTCAGGAAATTAGCACAAATTTGTCCTTCAGCACAAGACCAAAGAAGCAGTTGATTGCAGAATGCTGAAAAAGGCTGACATGCAGAAACTTATACAACAATCCTAAACTGCATCACTACGTTAGCAAATGCACAGGGTGTACAGCTATGTCCTCTCTGGGCATTGGTTTAAGTTGCCCAGTATGACACGTGTAACTTTAAACACAGTTTTATAATACTGTTACAATCAAAATACCGATCATTGACATTCACTTGTCCAGAACCCTTAAAGCCTTTATAATGCTAGATCATGTCAAATTGACATTTATTTTACTGTCACACCAAAAACAATGTTTTACAAAGGAAACTTTCTGCTGAATTTTCTAGATCTAGATCCAAAATATTATATTTTGCGCTTTTTTCAGGAAGCTTGATAAAAATCTGAAATACAGCTTACATTGTATAAAAAACAGTGCGAGCACAAAACGATTTGTATAATCACTTTTTTTGAAAGCCTAAATCACTACTTTGCATGCAATACTTTTCAGCAAGGTAAGTCAGTTATTTTCATTTACATCTAGACCTAAATGGCATTTAAGATCTGTCATAACTGTAAAAAATATGGAATTATATTAAAACATTTAGAAGAAAAGCATATTAAACTGTAGGGTCAAACATAGATTACAACATGGATTATAAAGCTCCTTTTCACCTAAACTTTACTTCACTTGTATTTTGTCAACTATATATTTCTATGCACATGAGGTTTTGAATCTCAAAAAGCTGTTGCATCTGTAAAATTAGTCACATACCTTTCTTTTGGAATCAACACCAATAAAGCCTTGTTTCTTGTCATTATATGCAAACTCTAATCCAATAAATTTATCAGGATTGGTTTGATTCTATGTTATGAACAGATTATGTTTTCGTCTTTGTCTTTAATTAGGAATATAAATATTTTGTAGTTGTGGATCTAGGATATGCTACAGTATGTCATTGTGTAATACAACACAATATTAGGTATGGTCTTCTGTTGTCTTTTCATAAACACTCTCTTTTTTTATTATGCACTATACGGGCCTGATTTATTAGAGCTCCTCAAGGCTGGAGAGGATAAACTTTTATTAGTGAAGCTGGGTGATCCAGCAAACTTGGAATGGAAAGTAGTGGGAAATGATTATGGACAAGAATTGGAGGCTTAAGCTACGTACACACTTCCAATTATTATCGTTGGTAAACGAACGACGAACGATCCTGCACGATATCTGCGAACGATCGTATAGCACCGATCCTGTACATACAGATAACGACACGATCGTTCGTAGATATTGTACACACAATAGATGCAATCGTTTGAACGATACAGGAAGTTACGTGCACCACAGGAACGTTCGTTCATCACGCATGCCCAGACCATGGACGATCAATGAACGATCGTACACGCGAACGATGGTCAACGATCGTCGTCCAATCCGATCCGCCGGTCCGGTCGTTCATTTCCAACGACTTTCCTCGTTCGTCGGCGTCATTGGTTACTTTTTTTACGAACGATTTTTGCCCAATCGATCGTTCGTCGTTCGTTCGTCATTCATTTTGAACGATAAAAATTGGAAGTGTGTACGCAGCTTAAGTATGATCTGCATGTAAATTTTGATTTAACAATCACATATCAGTAAAGATGTTGCTGTGTGACCCTTTCACATTCTCCGACAGCTTTCATTTATTGTCTGCATTGTATTTTATAGCAACTTTATTTGTCCTCAATAGCTTCTTTTGCAGGCTTTCTTTTGTTGTGCACACTACCACTTGGATAGTGAGCCTAGGATGATAAGAGGACATTTGTGTAGTAGGAGTTTAGTTTAGTGAGGTTGTCATCACAGGTCATCAAAGGACTGTAAATGGAATGTAAAGTGCATGTATGAACATTACCATGAACAAATGCAGAATCATGCACAGGTGCTTATGTTCAATTTGGGATTTGCAGGCTGGCATAATCCTCCTGACATTCCTATTGTCCACAATACTAACTTTTCTATACCATGGTGTCTAAAATATGACCTGTTCTCTTTTGCATTTCTCTCATTGCTGGGTAACAATAAGCTTCCCTTATATTCATTCATAATCCTTTGCTATTTTTCTACCTTATCTCTAACACTGGGGAACAATTTAGAACAAATTTTTTTGTTGACTTAAATTTTTAAGCTTAATTACACTAAAATAGGTTTGCTGTTTAAGAAAGTGCAGTTAGTTTTCTTCCATCACGTCAGGTTTTTTCTCTACTTTTTCTTATATTAATGTGGTTACTGTAGTGTGGATTTGTAAAGGCTATTCATTTTCTCGCAAGACAGTGTGGTCAGAGGTTGTGCGCTGCTCTACGTAGTGAAAAAGCTACATTTATTTTTCTACTTACACAGGTATATCCTTTCCTTCAGATCATGTCTGGCTCTGTTGTTTCTCGCCGTAAATGCCTAAACAACCCCGATTCATTTTGTTATATCTGTGGCAGTTTCACCATTCCCAGTCATAGGGTGAACATCAGCACATTTGTAAAGCAAGCCTATTTGGCATATTTCAAAGTGTGTCGAGGGTTTACGAATGTGGACAAAGGGAACACGTGATAAGATGCCATTTGGTATACCTATGGTTTGACGAGAGACAGGGGATCATTTCAGTGACTGTTACTTTTGTATAGGGAAAACTTCAGGATATACCAAGAAAAATAAATGTAATATAGAGTATCCTAGTCTTCCATCGGCTATACGCCCAGTGGCTCATTCAGAATAATCCCAGTGCTGGTTATCGTTACACTACCCTCTCTTGAAGAACGTGATTACGGTGATGAACTAGGTCACAACAATGATGAAGAGTTTGAACTTGCAGACGACTCTGTTCATAAGGGATTTGATCAGCAGTTGAGTGATTTGGCACGTGATTGGGGACTATCAAAGAAGGCTTCAGAACTCCTATCATCAAGACTGCGTGAGAAAAACTTACTTAAAAAAGGAACAAAGGTATCGTACTTTCAGACCAGAGAAATTGCATTTCTGCAGTATTTTAGAACTGACAGTGGCTTTGTGTATTGCCATAACATACCTGGATTAATGGTTTAATTTTCAAATGTTTTACTGTAAAAAAAATGTCATAGAGAACAATAATGATAAACAAGGGATGGAAAAGCAAGAAAATCTTTGGCTCAAAGTGGATTTGGCCCTGGAACTTTCATATACTAGTACTATTTGTTTTGTGTA
>NC_092858.1:70546660-70556496 GCF_032062135.1 Pyxicephalus adspersus | reverse complement strand
TTAGAATCAAGTCACACTAGGGGATGGCGCTGTGTCCTCATGTAAAGTGTGTAACAAAGTGAGCGTGTTACACACTTTACATAGGGACACAGCGCCATCTAATGATTGCCAACAATACTTTACAAACTTTACTACACATCATAACTAACTCAAAAACACAAAATATGTTAAACTGTGAAAAGGGGAAAAACATACAGATAGAATCCATGTCATTTCAAATTTCCCTCTTTTTTAATAAATGTTTTAAATCAGATCAAATCATTTACTGTATTTTTAGATACAAATAGGTTCCTAGGTTTATATTTAATTTATTTTATATGATATGCATGCCCTATGCTTTTACAGTTTAATTTATTTTGGCACAAATGTTTTAGCAGCAAACAATCCCTAGCTTATTCTTTTTAACTGAATCCAATAAATGAACATATTACTCTGAGCTTAAATTTGTAGACATTATATGTAAAAGCATTTATAAATAGACAAAAGTGTATAGATCTCTTGAGCAATTGAAAAAATAATAAAAAAAGTCTCACTTGTAACCATACTACTATTACTGCTATTATTAAGGACAATTTCCCTTTCCTATAATTTGTCATGCAGCTGCAGTTATTGCTCAAATGACATATTCTGCAAAGGAAGGTGAAGCTTTTGTTCTCCGTTGCCCATTATATGAGGTCAATGTCACATGGTGTAGGATGCCAGATTGTCAATATTTTTCACCAAGTAAGAAGCAACGAGTACATACTGCTGGGAATAAATTGTGGTTTCTGCCAACATCTGTGATTGACAAAGGACTATACAGTTGTGGTACACGGTATGTATCTTTATTCCTTTTTACATTATTTCTATGCCTGTATTTAGGAAGCGGTGTATGCATGTGTACCATGATGTAATCAGAAAAAATGGGGTAACCTACATGGAAACACCATATGGTTCAGTTGTGCTACTATTCTTTTTACATCAAAGGAGTCAGTCAAGAATACAACTAAAGTATGGCACATTTAGTTTTTTTTAAAGAATATTTGTTTATACGAGTATTGAGAAAAGGAGAGTTGTCTTACATCTTCCACTATTGATATTATGCATAGATGAGACAGTGCCTATCTATTTGACCTTTACCTATTTGTCTATAGAAGTAGACTGGGAACCAATTACCAAAGCTGTCTCCAGAGGTTGACCATAGAATGCATGTTGTATATTACATGGTGGGTACTCTCTATAAAAGGTGAAGTTTAAAAAATCATGGGACATTCTTTAGTTTGAAGATGTGGAGGGACACTGCAATAGTGTTAGTAAGACATTGCCTTTTCATGCCAACTTTGAAAAGGACAGATAATAAAGATATAACAATGTACGGTTAATATAGTCTAAATAGCAATCTTTTTACTGTGGTCACTGAATGATATAGAATGTGGTCATTTCATTAACTTCTGATTGGCTTTAATTTTGCTCTGTGAGGTACCGTAAGAGAAGAAAATTAAACTATTTGAACTAGGAATAAAATAATGAGTTACTATAATGCAATAAGGATAATATACACCAAACATAGCCAATTATATACAAAGCATTAAATTTAATGTTTGGTGCTTTTTAAGAATAAAGTTGACCCAAATGTTATTTTGATAGCAAGAGACGATTTATATGATGATCTGTTGATTACTGATTAATCTGGTCTCAGAAAAAGGATGTAGGATCCAGATGACATTGGAACTACTGCATAGGGGTCAAACCTTCAAACAACTGTGTTCAATTTAATTGAAAACTTTTATGAGAGCAAACCTGTGAAAATCACATAGCCATCCTAATTTTTACCATTTCAAGAAAACCTTTTTATATTTTAAATTAAAAAATAAAGTAGAAAAAGGCTTATCTTAATGGAAAGGTAAACTTACACTGTTAGCTTCACAACTTCACTTTGTTACCCACACATCAAACTTTAATTGTCTATTATGGGACCATTTTTATAACTGTATATTTGGATGATTCTTTTAAGTCTCAGAGGACTAGTTAGCTATACATGTTGAACTACATGACAAGCAATACAATGTGAACAGTTTTACTAACAGATTAAAAGATTACTAATGGTTACTTTTTTCTCTGTTTTAGAGAAATGAAAGTTAATATAAGTTTGAAAGTCTTTGCATCCATTCAAGAATCTTGTACTGGAGAGCCAAGAATGAAAGAACTAAAGTTGACGCAGAATTACGTAAAATGTCCTGTTGATTTTTATGACAACATTAACAACATTTCATGGTAAAAGGTAAAAAACTAAAAATAAAATTTAAACTAGGCCAGGCTATACAAATATTTCTTATGTAATGGGAATTCTGAGACAGCAGCAAGAATGTTAGGATTGTGCTGTCTTGGTAAGAAGGATAGGCCTAATGCAATGTTTTTCTTTGCTTAGTAGATAAATAAAACTGTTAAACTGTTTTCACTTTAATTATTCAGTTATGTGAGGAAATATCTCATGGCCTATAGTCTTAGAAAAATTGATCTGGTTGTGTTTTAGGGGGAATAGAAAGACAGACGGGGGGCTGGGTTGTAAATGTGGATAATTTACTAAACAAGTTAAGGATCTTCAATTCAATATTCAAGAAAATAATATCCCAATTACTTTGAATGTCCAGTCCTGTGCAGATTAGTAGACAGGAAGTCACACTTTTTACGTTTGGATAAATTAGGTGAGTCTTCAGTTGTCACTTTCATTACTGGCATAATCAGCTCAGGATTGCAAAGAAAGGTTTCTAATATTTTTACTGGAACCCCATCCAAAAAGAAAAAATTGGGCTCAGCACTTCTTAAAAATTCCCACGTATGCTGCCAAGCCTAGCTTGATTTTTTCCTGTTAGCTGTGAAAATATATTCAGACTATTCAGTCTGATACCCCAGGCTTTCACTACGTGAATATTCAGCAAGAGCAAGGAGCCTGCAGTGTGTTTAGGAATACCTTTCTGTATTACAACAGGTAAACTTCCAAAATAGTAGGTTACTGATAAAATACAGATAAGTGGTGTACTACATATATGTATGTATAATGTTTGAACTGCTAGAGAATATTTACTGAATTCACGTTACTAAAACAAAGGTTTATTTTTTTTTCTTTACCAAAGGATTGTACACGTCTTCAAGGAAAGCACGACACTACACTTTATATCAGTAATATCAGCAGATCAGATACTGGAAACTACACCTGCGCCTTTACATATATGTATAATGGCAAGTCTTACAATGTTACCCGGAATATACCAGTTAAAGTTTTAGGTATACATTTTTATACAAATTCATGTAAATTATCTTTGCTTTCTACTTATAAGGATCCTAAGGATAACCCACTGACTCTCCATAAACATGACTTTTTATTGTATGTGTGAATTAATGAAAACACTTCTTATATACCAGCAGTGGCAATATTAACATTCTGTCAGAGTTGCCCCCTAATGTTTATCTGCTGCATATTTTCAAACACTAGTAAAAAGAAAGAATAGTGACTTTGCTCTGTCCTATTTTATTCTGTTTGACAAAAAAAAGTTTTAACCCCAAAACAAAAAAAAATAATTTTTACCTCAAATAAAAGGGATGTCTACCCTTTTATGTAAGATAAAAATTTAAGTTTTGGTCCGCTTTAACAATGGCAGTCTCTTTGTTTCAGTCTCCCAATTTCATGACTGGTCTAAAAAGTGCTTAAGGTAACAAAGGGAGGTGCAAGTACCTTGTGATGTCTACAGGTACTTGTGTTGGTCTTCAAATGGAACCTTGCTACCCATGAGGATTCTGATATATAATTTTGATGCTTCAAAGGTATGTTTCAAGCGTGACTTATTTATGTTTTATCTGTGTCAGGATAAGAAAACCACCGGTAAACAAAGTTTTTTAACCAAAAAATGTCAGACATTTTAAATTTGTTCTGGGCATTTACTAACTAACATATTTGTGCATATGTTACAATGTTTGCTTTTGTATACTGTGATTTCCTAAAGAAGTGGACGTCAAACTTTTGGTTGTCATGGACCACTAGTTTCATGGACTCCGGACTGCGCATGCCTGGGGAGCCGTGTGTCACTCAAAAGGGGAAGACACTTCCCCCCCGAGTGACGTCAGGATACCAGAACCCACCCACTCTCCCATCGTAGGTCTGAGCCTACAATGGGATAATGAACGGGTTGTGTCCAGAGACCCATTCACCGTCCTGAGCCTCCAAAATATATGGGGACATGGTCCATGGCTCTGGCCGGGGCGCACTAGCCAGAGCCATGGACCACAAGGAATTTTCTTGTGGACCACCAGTTGGTAACCACTGTCATAAAGTACAGACTGTGTACATCTGTTTATATTTTCTTGTTTTACCTTCACTTTAAAACAGTTCTATTTTTTTACACTGACAGAGAGAACTATGATCTTATATCCACAAATGCACAAGTCCCTAAACGACACCATAAAAGCAAAAGTAGGTGAGTATGAAAGTGAAACTTGTTGTTATAAACTGCATCTTCCTATATGTCTAGTGACTCCCAATAACACAATCAGTGTTTAGTCCCTTTATTCAAAGGGACTTGGCAAAGCAGTCCTGTACAATATAGAACACTTGCCATCTAGTCTGCTCTAACGGTGGTCAAAGAGTTGCAATCAGACTTGATTCTGACTTGGATTGGATCTATTTCAATATTGGGATCTACAACCTGAGTTTCAATCCAACATTAATATACCGCTATCTGGATGAGCCTTACTAATAAGCCCTACCAGATCTGTCATTGACTGTCACTGACATCAACAGACTGGTAATCTGCAGTAAATAATATGTTTGTTCCTGATTAGATATACATTATTAATTTGATGTAGAGTATACCAACACATTACACTCCAATAACTTACAAATAATTATGGTCCATAAATGTGATAATATTAATAATACAAATTATTGATATTACAATAGACAAAGACCATTTTGGATAATATGTTGCATTATCACATGTGCATTCACATTCACCTTTTTGTGTGCTAAAGCTTGTTGCCTTGCGGCAGATATTCATTATGACTGGGTGAAGAGCGCACTTGTGTGCAGGAAAAAGCTATCTAAAATAATCTTTTAATGCAATTGCCCTGATTCATCAAGAAGGTCGCTCGCGCATCGGTGGGTCACTCGCGCATCGGTTTTCGCGATCTGAAATCGGAAGCCGTCGCGCAATTTAGCAACTGGATGAGCTCGCGGCCGGAGCCGCGCATCACCGGCAGCTTTACACTGGCGAGCTTGCATGAAAAGTCACTGTTCCCCTAAAAAATCATTCTTTCTAATGGCACACATATTACCCTTAGCCCTAACAAAAAAGGTTTGCGCAATAATAATAATAATAATAATAATAAAAATAATAATAAACAAAAATAAGTGTTTGCAATCTGTGCTTTTTATTTCATATGATATGACATTAAAAATAAACTACAATAGTAACTTTGTTTACATGATATATATTTTTTCCTTATAATTATATTGGTGGACAATGCACAAATAAGGAAAAAATGATGGTTGAGCATTTTTATAGTATATAAAAAAATAATTTTATGTTAAATATAACCTTTAACAAAACATTATTTTCAGAAGCTACAACATATCCCTTTATGTCATTTACATGGAGTCAAATCTCACTATACTGAAAGTGGAAGAAGATGATTATAAATCTAATTATAGTTGTTTTGCCTACAATAATAGAGGAAAAGACGAAATGATAAGGATTTTGAAATCTCCAGGTAGGACTAATCATGAATGAAGATGAATAATATTGTAAAAGGACCTAAGCAGAAGAACAGTGAAAAATGTAAAAAATGTGAAAAATGTACCTTCATTTTTAAAAAAGTTTTAAACGTTTCCCTTAAAGCTGAACTATAAAAAAAGGAATCAGACTTTTCTATATTACAGGGACAATGGGGGACATAAGGGACATGCAGTACACATGCAAGTCTTGTTATCTGCCTGATATATAGCCGTATATCTGTAGTGTGAGATCATCTGTTTGCATTCTGAACCCCTCCTTTACTTGCTTGAATATGCCTCTGTCTGTCATAAGACATGAGGATGCAGAAGATGGTGGCCTCCACATAATGATAAGGTGCAATAAGAAAAGGAGTGGCTACGGAAGGTCTGCTGTCCAATATTCATTTGCTTTTATTTGTCTTTTAGGGGACAGCTTCCACAGTTTAGAACCTCTTTAGGATAAGTTGTTACACTGAATTTGTCAACACATATTGATTTTTCTCATCATTGTGTTTCCAGTTATTCATATCATAGAGTAAAAAAAATACATTTGGTAATAAACATTGTGATTGCAAAGGACTTGAGATTTTGGAAAGGTACTTGTCAGATGAACTTTTCTGCACTATATTAGGTTATCACCTTTTATATCTGTTTGTTAGAATAGACAGATAGCGAAAGATTGGTATCAGTTAAGCCGAACATTGCTCAAGGAACCCCTAGCAAGTTCGGGAGGAGTCCTGGTTGAGAAACACTACACTAAACATGTGTTGCATGGTAGTGTGTTGCTGACTGATCCAAGGCTGTTGTTGATCCCATTTCATTATTTTTTGCAAATATTTTGAGATTCATTTTTATTGCAAGCAAAGAAGACCAAATACAACCCTTTGCTGTATTTGGTATTTAAATAAAAGTGTTTGAGCAACACTGCGTTTGAAATTTACCTGCGTCCATTTTTTGTTGTTTATAGGTACCTATGTTACATTAAAACTAAAATATTCAAAGTAACGGTTCTTTACTACCACTATTCTGCCTCAGAATGCATACTTCTATGATATTTTAAGCATAATGTAATTTTCTTATGTTGCAGTAACTGACAGAGTGGACCACATTGTGGTCTCTGTGATCATCTTAGGAGCTGTAAGTTGCTTACTCCCCTTGTTATACACACGTCTCAAAATTGATTTTGTGCTTCTAAGCCGTGACATTTTCAAGAAATATTATGACAGCTATGGTGAGTATGACAATAAGCAAGTGATTCTTTTTCTGGCATTTAGTGATAAATATAAAGCCTCTCAATGTACATATTTTGGTAGACAGTAGAAATGGGTGCTATACCTACTTGAGTGCTTCCGTTCATGAAACCTCTTTCTTGCATTGCCTTGATATATTTTTGATAAAGTAAATCTGTCACAAACCTAAAAAATGTATACTGAGCATGTTATGAAACAGTGGGCCTGATTTAATAAAGCTCTCCAAGACTGAAAAAGAAGAAGACTATCGTGGGATGATCACTGTTTTAATGACAAAGGACAACAGAGTCTCGGTTTCTTCTAGATAGGTCAAAGAAAGATTTTTCTCCAATGGAAATGTAAAAAAAGTATTGGTATTTCTGGTATCCTTTTGGCAAATTACTTGTATCCTTTTCATATGCCTATTAGTGTTCTATTTCAGCGGTCGCCAACTGGTGGTCGTCAAGAAAATTTTGAGGGTCCGCAGCTCTGGCTGGTGCACCTCCCAGTGGGGTTGTGAGAAGGACCCCGCAGGGGGGATGCACTAGCCAGCGCTGCGGAACACATTCCTGTACAAGTCCCAGGCGCAGGGAAGTGGGGGGGCTGTGTCTCTGGACCTAACCCGCCAACTCTCCTATCGCAGGCTTAGATCTGCGATGTGGGAGTGGGCGGGGCTATGTCACAGTGACATCACTATGGGGGAGGTTTCTCCCCCTTTGATTGACACCCGTCTCCCCGCGCATGTGCGGTAATGTGCCAGTGATTTTAGTAGTCCACGGAACTAAAAGGGTTGGCAACCACTGTTCTATTTTATATGAAGGTGATATGCTTTCTAAATTGAGTGCTTATGATATTTTTACTTATCAATTTGCACATATGTTTATGTGTTTTAGATGGAAAAGAATATGATGCTTATGTGGTCTATTCAAGAGATTGCCATGAAAACTCCATTGAAAACTCAGCAGAATATTTTGTTAATACTGTTTTACCCGAGGTGCTAGAACATAAATGTGGATTTAGGCTTTTCATTCCTGGAAGAAACATGGTGCCTGGTGAAGGTAGGATGCTCACATAGTGTTGGTTAAAGTGTTAAAGCTGTTGTTGCTGTAAAAAAAAAATAACAAAAGCACAGGAACACATGTGCACAGAGCCCGTCATTAGCACCAGAGAAAAGGGAAAAATTAGATTAAATAATATGACATATTAGTATTTAGAAGCAGGGAAGATACTTTTCAGCCCTCAATAAAACTAGGAAAAACATGCTTCCCACTTTTTCTAACCCAAATGGACATACCATATTCATTAAAAATGTATGTTATATATGATTAAAAATTTTGGGACAGATGTACATTATTTTGAGTATATCTATACTTGTGCTGTTGATATTATAGAGATTTTTCAATTGCTATGAAACTGTTTTTTTTTTAGATGTCAGCAGTTCATCAGCAGTTAATATAGAGAAGAGCAGAAGGCTTATCATTGTTCTTAGTGCTCAAACAAGAAGTATGGAATCATTTTATGATCAACAAATCGGACTCCACAGTGCCCTAATAAGCAATAGTTTAAAGGTGATCATAATTACATTGGGTGAGATTAATGAGAACACAGAAATGCAAGAGTCTCTCGGGTACATCATGAAACGCAAAGGAACCATCCAGTGGAACGACAAATCCAATGATAAATTCTCACCAAACAGCAAATTTTGGAAGCTTGTGAGATATCAAATGCCTGCTTGTTTCAGTTCTTACAATTTTCATCACAATAAATAAACAACATTCTATTACATTCTGCTGTACCTATTGTATGGAGATTGTTAGAAGTCTCCATTATAAAAATCTTTGCAAAACAGATGTTTATAAAACTTGTTTATTGACTTAAAACATGGAGATTTAGGCAGAAAGTGGCTGCAAAGATGGTAGATTAACGGCACTAAGATGCAGCAATGGACGAAAGAAGGTAAAAACAGTATTTAATAAAGAAAAAAGTAGTATAGTCCTTTAGCAAACTAAAGGTCATCTAACTGTGGTTTGCACCTTCTTTAAGCATGTGATCAAATGCTTTAAACATATTAATATATTGTAGCAATCATCTCAGTAAATGCTTTTCAGATATTCAGTTTCAAAACCTTTGCTATGAAAAACTTTTTTGTGAAGATGTATTTTTTTTCATACTTCAAATCAAGCATAAAGAATAAATAATTATGTTTGTATTTTATAATCATGTATTGCTTTTTTACTATTTATTATTCTATGGTAAGAAAAAAATGAATAGTTTATCCTGCTTCGTTTCTGTTTTAAGACCTAGCTAAAACTGTCAGCTATAAATGTAATACTAAAGTCTTTAGAAAATAAAAATAAATACAAAATAAAAAAAAATGAAACTTGTTTCCTTTAGTAATATTAAAAGCTTTCAGTGACTGTACTGAATGGTATACCGTATTTGCCGGCATATAAGACGACTGGGCGTATAAGACGACCCCCCAACATTTCCACTCAAAATATAGAGTTTGTTATATACTCGCCGTATAAGACTACCCCCTCTTCCGCACACCTTCCACACACCAAATAAAACTTAAAAGAACATCACATTTGAGTTCAACAATTTTATTTCAAATGCTTATGACGTGCAGGTACTTAGCAGGAAAACTGTCACAAGGCTTTATGTAATCAAACATGTACGGTAAACATAAAACAGTGCAAATGAATCAAACGAAATTCACTAAAGCTGAATGGAACAATAAACCCATGGGAGCTGCCATGCTGTTTGTTTTCTAAGCTGTTAACCAAACTGGAACTGTCAATAATAGAAGGAAGATAACACGTAGTGGGAGAGTGCACGCGCCAGGCAAGTCCCTAGTGAGT